>NC_048303.1:20751748-20771810 GCF_013100865.1 Trachemys scripta elegans | reverse complement strand
GGGGGGGGGGGGGGGGGGGGGGGGGGGGGGGGGGGGGGGGGGGGGGATCTTCACTCGCTCTCAGTTTTTGGCGGCACATACGTCACCCAGAGCGAGTGAAGACCTCTCCCCGCTGCTGCCAAAGACACGGTAGGGAACCACACGGTGAGTACAAGCCCCACATGCCTGTCTACCCTCCTGCCCCCCTCAGAACCTGCAACCCATCAACCCCTCCCCCCGCTCCTTGTCCCCGACCACCCCCTCCCGAGACCCCCCACCCTAACTGCCCCCCAGGACCCCACCCAACTCGCCCCACTCCCTGTCCCCTGACTGCCCCAACCCCATCCACTACTACCCCAATAGACCTCTGAAACTCCCACAGCTACCCAACCACCACCACCTCCGTCCCCTGACTGCCCCCCCCAGAGCCTATGCCCCCTCCAATCGCTCCCTGTGCCTTATCCAACACCTCCTCCCAGCCCCGGCCTGGCCCCCTTACCATGCTGCTGTGCTGCGCAGCCACTGGAGCTGCCAGCCCCACCCCCTTACCATGCCGCTCAAAGCAGCAGGAGCTGCAGAACTGCCCAGAGCACTGGCGCCGGCAGTGTGGCGCGCTGGGGCTCTGCGGGGGGGGGGTGAGGAGGTGGGGGAGGGGCCGGGGGAGCCTCCCCAGCTGGGAGCTCAGGCGGGGCGGGCAGGATGGAGTTTGCTCACCCGCCTGCCCCTTTAGGAACCGGTTCTACACCAGCTTCTAAATTTAACAACTGGTTCTTGCGAACCGGTGAGAACCGGCTTCAGCTCACCACTGTTTAGACCCCATATACATACATTTTTTATATGTATAGTTTGGATTATGTTTTCCAATGTGCATTTATCAACAATTTCATCTGCCACTTTGTTGCCTAGTGTAGAGGGGTGGCCACCCCGCTCCTGCCCGGAGGGGTTAAAACAGCCCTGGAGAGGGCTAAAGGTGGGAAAAGAAAGGCTGATTGGGGAAGCAGCCACAGGTGAGGCCATGCCCCAACCATCTTCAGAACAGGTTTAAGGGTAGCCACATGTAGAATGTGTTGCAATAGTCTAATTCTGAGGTGGCAGAGACCTGGATTATATGAAGAAGCACCCAACTGAAAGAAAATGTTGCAATCACCAGCCCCCAAGCAGATGAATAAATTTAGCGGCATGATGAGCTGTTACAATTCTCCTGCCCAGTGTATATATATATTACTTTTGCACAACTCAATTCCTGATTCAAATGGGATTCTATACCCTCAACTTTTCTCCAATTGTATTCAACTCTTTGCAGGATCGGGCCCTACGTTATTATAAAAATACCAATGTTTTTAGAATGCCAGGAATGTGCCAGATTTAGAATTTATAAATCTAGGCTTACATTTGTTAACCCAATTAAATCTGACTGTGCCAGATACAGTAGCTGATTTCCAGTCTGAATTATGGATTTGGAACAGAGAGTCATGGGGTGATCCAAAGTATATGTAAATCAAGCACCAATGATTATTTTAAAGTAAACCAATAAGCTCAAAGGTTATCTTTTTGTTTTTAAATAAAAGGTTTTTGATATCCCAAGTCCTTAACAGACTCTCAAGTGGCTGCCCATCTGCCTGTCCTCAAAGAGGCTTATTTGTCCTAAGGTGACCAGATGTCCTAATTTTATAGGGACAGTCCTGATTTTTGGGTCTTTTTCTTATATAGGCTCCTATTACCCCCAACCTCCTGTCCCGATTAGTCACACTTGCTGTCTGGTATCCCTATTTGTGTCTCTTCTCCCACATAAGCCCCTTCTAGGTCTCTTAAGGAATGTACTGGCCTGGGGCTCAAGAATAGGCTCTCCAGAAGCTCTACCCTTCTCTACTACATTGGATCCACCTGGGTCAGATAGGTCTCAGTCTGGGATATGCATAGAAACTCCTTGGGGATCTGTAACAGTGGTGGCTGCCGGGGCTGGAAGCTGGACCCAAGGGACCTGTACTACCGGGCATTGGCTGCATCCACAATGTGTCCAATGGCCTCCATCTGTGGCCTGAGGAGGACTGGAGGGGGAGGAGTTGACTGAGCTCTGTAGTCAGAGGCATAGCTGGCTGCCGGTGCATGCTACATTCTCCACGTGCATGCTGCCCTTCTGATGTCACTCCTATTGGAGATAGGGGGAAGCTGCTTGCCCTGCTGGAGGGAAGAGAACACAAATAACCCTGCCCGGCCTACGCTGCATCTTGTCCAGCAGAGTCAGCCTTGCCAATCCTGCCTGGCTCCTTTCCTGCTTGACCTAGACTGGGCTGTGAGGGAAACTGCACTCTGCCCACAGAGCTGGCCAAGCTCCCCAATGAGACATTCAAGAGAGTGAAGCAGGGGACACAGACATTTCCTTTGGTCTCTGGCTTCTCTCAGCCTCCAGTATCCAGGCTCCAGCCACTGCAAACACCTCAGAAGGAGAAGCAGAGCTGAGGGGACAATCCCAACAAAAAGCAAATGTGGACCTACGTCACAGCTGGGAATTAGACGTATTATTGAGCTGAAGTGTTAGTCTACAATTTCAATGGAGTTTGGAATTTCTCTCAGAAAAGCTCTGCAGTGGAAGATCTCTGGTTGAACTGCCAGCCACTGGGAGGAGGGAGAAGGGAACCGGAGGGGACTTCAGGGGAGAAGGCATTCTGCTGCTGCTTGCGACTGACAGGTCTGGTTCTGCCTCCCCGCTGCAAGCAGGCTGAAGTACCCTTTGCAGCAGATCTGAGGAACTTAGCCAGATGAAGAAAAATGTACTTTTAGCTATTTTTAATATGACTTAGTTGCTGGCAATGAGAAGAGCCAATGCCATGAATGAAAATCACCCCTCAGCAGAGGTCCAGCACAAAATCTATGTACCTGATTGTGCTGGATCTCTGAAGAGGAGTAAATTTCGTCCAAGGTGATCAGCAATCCATGTACCACCGGCAAGTGCTTCACAGTCCAGTTTGAGAACCACTGGTTTAGTGGGTTGGTGGTGGGCTATAAACCTTTTAATCGATAAAGACACTGGTCTGAATCCAGAAGTCAATAGTAATTGAAAAGCTGGTACCATCTGCTGATTGTTCTGTGGGAAATGTATTTGATAGTTTCGGTCAGCAAGAGTCCACTTCACAAAATCAGAACTACCACCAGAGTGGGTAATACCCAGCCACCTTGCTGGCAGTCTCAACAGAGGACCAGGACTGAATAAACTTCCCTCTCACAACTAGAGATGGTCCTTCCATGTCATATCCTGCAGGGAAAATTGGCAAGCCAGAGCGGTGAATCTTGCACTGCCACTATCTCTACCACACCTACAGTCTATAGACAGAGCACTTCACTCTCTCCAGCGATCAGTCTAAGACCCTTCAGAAACACTAAATCCACAAACATTAAAAATGGAAATGGCATTTAGATCTGGAATACCTTAAAGTGCTCTGAAGTTTTAGGGATCTATCAATGGGAGCTCTACAGGATCAGGCCCCTATCGTTTGCTTATTAGTGGGATTTTCTGGATAATGATCATGATAAAATACCCAATAAGTGAGGAAAAGTGAACGAGGTTTTCTAACTAAACAGTGCATTTTGTAGATGAAAAATATATAAATAAAACAAAAGTCCTGGCTCTTTTTCTCTACAGCTTTCTTACATTTCCAGGCATCCATACACAATCACTCCCTCTCTTGTAGGGATCTGTTTTTCCTGTAACCTTCTTTCACACCTCTGGAGCCAGAGAGCTGAAATATTCCCAAATACACTTAAAGGAGGCTATCAGGGTTTACAGGATCTATTAGCGTCAGGAGATTTTTTACAGTATTTGGATATAAGAGTAGTGGGATTGATATGCTCAGGAGGGAGGATCTAAGGTGTGAACTGAGCAGTTTTGAATGAGGAACATCAAATCTGAGAAGGATTGAGCTGATTTTTATTATCTTATTGTTGTTTTCTTTTTTAATAAAGCCAAACCCCATGAAGGGGGCTATATTGTACTTTTTCCACAGTGTGGGGAATATGTGTGTAGAGCAGATTGAGTATCCCTCTTTGATAATTTGCCCTTAATACACTGAAAGCAATTTTGTGAGGGAGATGTGACCATCTCTCGAGTGAATACTTAGTTCGGATCACTCAGATCCTAGATATTCTCTCCCTGCACCACTGAGAACCTGAGATTTACAAGTAGACAGTGTTCAAAGTGGGGAAAATTAGTATTAACCCCCCAAAATTGATTATAAGCTCTGTTTTCCTTTTTTCCCCAAGTGGCTGCAGTGAGAAGTCAGGGTATGGTTTAGTCATCTAAACCCACAATACAAACACTGGGGGTAACTGGAGCTCACAACATCTCTACATGATTTTAGGTGATTGGGGAAAAGGATCTACTATTGGCATAGTTAGCTACTGCAACATTCAGGTGTTATTTGCTGAAAAAGCAAACAGAGGGGGAAAAAAACAAATCGGAGCCCTCGTTTGCAGTCCTGACAGAGACAAAACTCCCACTGAAGTTCGTGGGATGTCTGCCCATTACAGCGAGACTATAGTATCAGGCATTAAGCCAGTTATTGTTTGAATATTAGGCCAGAAAGTTGAGTCAAAATGTCCAGTTTTCCACTGACACTTAAAATATGCAAAGACATTGAACTCTATTCAGATGCCTGTGAGTCTAAACTTGTGATGTGCAGTGGCATTCAGAGTGACCACAAAAAATGTTCCTCTTCTCCAGTAATGCACATTCATGTGATCTTTATGAAACAGAGATCATCAAATCCAAATCAGAACACAGACTGTATGCTGAGGAGACTATTTTGATAACAAAAATTAATTGGAATGTTTTATGGGCACCTCACTGGGAAGGAGCCAGTAAAGGAAATAACTTGTTCTCTCAACATAAAATCCCTGTGAGGACACTCTTATTATTTAGTCAATACTAATCTAGTAGGTGGGTGGTAATAAGTGGTTCTATTGCTCAGCAGCCAATTATGTGCAAAGGTAAAGAAAACATCTAAAGCAGACTGAAAAAATATACCAATTCACTATTATGTTTTGTCACTGGATCACACTACTTAAAACCATATTAAATATTTTAAATTCTCATGTTTAAAAAAAATACTGCAAGAAGCCCACCACATTTTTCCTTAATAAACTAGTGTAAGTGAAGTTATCCACCTTTTCCAATTTTGCAGCAATTTATCCACTGAAACTTTTCCTTGCTTTTTTCCATGCTGTGCAATGCCGTTCATGCACTATCCTATCTTCTTTAAGTCCCTCTTCAAGACTCACTTTAGCCAGGAAGCCTAAAGAACATCAACCAACTAAGGCTGGCTGGCCCATGAAGCAGTCAGCAACAGCTGATATTTTTCATATATTTGTTTATACAAATGGGAAGTTAGAGATAGTTTCAAATAACTCATAACCATTCTGTTCCAGGTATTTGCCCTCTATAATTTGTTACTGTGATTCTCATCCTCTTCCTCCCCTTTCCTCCTCTTATTTGTTAGGGTTGGTCCATAGACTGCTCTGCATGGTTACCAAATGAAGCTACATTGGTTTAAATCACACTTAGGTATCCACACCAGGAGGTTACACCAATTTTAACTAAACCAGTTTCTAAATCAATTTAAATCAGTGCTCAAGCTTTTTGTAGACCATCCCTTACATTTATTTTTATGTTGTGTTTCATATTAGATTGTGATCTCTTTGAAGCAGTGTGATGGGCTGTTTACACCTCACACTGGGAAACCTAGGGTTAACTAGAAGCTCTGGGTCTCGCGCTATGCTCTTTAGAACCCCCTTCAGGTAGTTGAAGGCTGCTATCAAATCCCACCCTCTCTTCTTTTCTGCAGACTAAATAAGCCCAGTTCCCTCAGCTTCTCCTCGTAAGTCATGTTCCCCAGCCCCCTAATCATTTTCATTGCCCTCCGTTGGACTCTCTCCAATTCATCCACATCCTTTCTGTAGTGGGGGATCCAAAACTGGACGCAGTACTCCAGATGTGGCCTCACCAGTGCTGAATAGAGGGGAATAATCACTTCCCTCAATCTGCTGGTAATGCTCCTACTAATGCAGCCAGCCTTCTTGACAACAAGGGCACACTGTTGACTCATATCCAGCTTCTCATTCACTCTAATCCCCAGGTCCTTTTCTGCAGAACTGCCACTTAGCCAGTCGGTCCCCAGCCTGCAGCATAGGATTCTTCCATCCTAAGTGCAAGACTCTGCACTTGTCCTTGTTGAACCTCATCAGATTTCTTTTGGCCCAATCCTCCAATTTCTCTAGGTCACTCTGGATCCTATCCCTACCCTCCAGCGTATCTACCTCTCCCACCAGCTTAGTGTCATCCGCGAACTTGCTGAGGGTGCAATCCATCCCATCATCCAGATCATTAATGAATAATGATGCTTATGATGGGAGATAGCAGAAAGGTTCTTTCCTTAATCTCCAGGACCCACATGCAGATGGGGGCCCAAATCCTGCAAGGACAGTGACACAGACACCCCATTTAAGTTGCAGGATCAGGCCCACTAACTAACTTTGCTCCAATTGCTTTTGGAGGAATTAAGAATCTCTCTCCTTATAGCAATGATATATTTTTCTCTAAATACTATATGGAAAAGGCATTTTTAAAAGGAAAAACTTGCAACTTTTTTTTTAAAGGCCTAACCATTCTTTAGTTTCTAGCTCTCATTTAGGGCCTCATCTTGCTCCCACTGAAGTCAGTGGGAGTTTTGCCATTGGCTTCAGTAGGAGCAGCAGTAAGCCCTTTCTCTCCCCCAAGTTTTATGCTCTTGTTGTTTTCCTATCTTTCATCTGCCTTTCTCCAGCAACATCCCTGCTGTTGACCTCTAGACTCTTAGGATTTAAATTCTATTTATATGTCACAAATGAAAAGAAATGCGGTGGTCTCATATTGGTCCCTGGTGAACTTCTGTACACATAAATGCATCATGCAATCCAGCACAATTTGTGGTCTCTTTCCAAGTAAGTTTCAGTGCTGATATTTGACATAATTGAGGTGTAATGGCTTAGCTGTGTGAGGGAAACTTGTTCCGTGGTGCCTGTCTTATGCCGGGCCCTGGCTAGTGCATTCAGTTTCTTCACTTTCATATCCATCAAATTCAACCGGAAGTGTTTTTTGGGGAAAAAATAATTACTGGGAGAGGGGAAGGGAAGTTAGCAAGAGAAAGGGGGGGAAAAACAATCAATGCACTCACTGTTCATCAAAAACAAGCCAAACAAGCACACCCTATTAATTATGAAACCTTTGTGTATTGGCTTTCGTACAGATCAGGCAGATGAAGTGACACAATGTGAAAGCACAGTATGGGTCAGTTAAACAAATACTACTTTATAGGAACATGCTCTTTAAAATAATATTTTCATGCACCAAACCAAAATAGAGAGTGTCAGAGAATGAAGCTCCTTTTAGCAGAGGCCATCTGTACTATCGGCATTGGCCTCTTTTTGTTAACTACATATTTTAAAAATTGATTTCCCTCACTTTTGTTTCATCTTATATAATTATTGTACTTTATTACTTCTATACTGAAAAGCTGCCGTTCAATCGTAAGACAAGTGGATATGCCCTCTTAGCTAAACATTCATATTATTTTACTATAAGCATTAATCACTGGTATCTAGGAGCACTTTACAGGGTTTAAACTGGAATATATTAGTAATATATGGAGCAAATACACTGTGATCCCTGATAATGCTGTCACTTAAAGGACAGAGACAAGGAAAATGATATCAACTGAGCTAAATGACCATGATTCCAGAGCTTGCAGCTAAGAGACAGTCGTAACATTTGAAATATGGCCAATTTGGGCTGATAGAAGAAAGTTAATGAAGTACCAGGGAAGAGTGAAATCTCCCCAACAAGATAAAGAGGATTGGACTGGTGGAAATAGTTATTATTGGTCCTATGGCTTGTGTGAGGCCATCTACTAAGCCTTAACTTCCATTTCTCTGCCAAGAGTGAAGTTGCACAGTTAAAAGGGAAATTAACTCCTGGGTATAGTCACCGCTGCAATTACAGCTCCAGGTCAATTTTAAAGGTGACCTGCAATGTTTAAAAAAAAGAAACATTCTGGAAAAAGAGAGGGTTCTGCTTGTTATTTACATTAGAAATCCTGTTCTTGCCTACTCAGTTTTTTCCTAGAAGACAATGGACAACTGGAGAAGTGGTAGGGTTCTGACCACAGATAGCGCATGTGGATTCATAGATTTTCTAGGACTGGAAGGGACCTCGAGAGGTCATCGAGTCCAGTCCCCTGCCCGCATGGCAGGACCAAATACTGTCTAGACCATCCCTGATAGACATTTATCTAACCTACTCTTAAATATCTCCAGAGATGGAGATTCCACAACCTCCCTAGGCAATTTATTCCAGTGTTTAACCACCCTGACAGTTAGGAACTTTTTCCTAATGTCCAACCTGGACCTCCCTTGCTGCAATTTAAGCCCATTGCTTCTTGTTCTATCCTTAGAGGCTAAGGTGAACAAGTTTTCTCCCTCCTCATGACACCCTTTTAGATACCTGAAAACTGCTATCATGTCCCCTCTCAGTCTTCTCTTTTCCAAACTAAACAAACCCAATTCTTTCAGCCTTCCTTCATAGGTCATGTTCTCAAGACCTTTAATCATTCTTGTTGCTCTTCTCTAGACCCTCTCCAATTTCTCCACATTTCTTGAAATGCGATGCCCAGAACTGTACACAATACTCCAGCTGAGGCCTAACCAGAGCAGAGTAGAGCGGAAGAATGACTTCTCGTGTCTTGCTCACAACACACCTGTTAATACATCCCAGAATCATGTTTGCTTTTTTTGCAACAGCATCACACTGTTGACTCATATTTAGCTTGTGGTCCACTATAACCCCTAGATCCCTTTCTGCTGTACTCCTTCCTAGACAGTCTCTTCCCATTCTGTATGTGTGAAACTGATTTTTTCTTCCTAAGTGGAGCACTTTGCATTTGTCTCTGTTAAACTTCATCCTGTTTAACTCAGACCATTTCTCCAATTTGTCCTTTTTGAATTATGACCCTGTCCTCCAAAGCAGTTGCAATCCCTCCCAGTTTGGTTGATGAAGATATTGAACAGAGCCGGTCCCAAAACAGACCCCTGCAGAATCCCACTCGTTATGCCTTTCCAGCAGGATTGGGAACCATTAATAACAATTCTCTGAGTACAGTTATCCAGCCAGTTATGCACCCACTTTATAGTAGCCCCATCTAAATTGTATTTGCCTAGTTTATTGATAAGAATATCATGCGAGACCGTATCAAATGCCTTATTAAAGTCTAGGTATACCACATCCACAGCTTCTCCCTTATCCACAAGGCTCGTTATCCTATCGAAGCTATCAGATTGGTTTGACATGATTTGTTCTTTACAAATCCATGCTGGCTGTTCCCTATCACCTTACCACCTTCCAAGTGTTTGCAGATGATTTCCTTAATTACTTGCTCCATTACCTTCCCTGGCACAGAAGTTAAACTAACTGGTCTGTAGTTTCCTGAGTTGTTTTTATTTCCCTTTTTATAGATGGGCACTATATTTGCCCTTTTCCAGTCTTCTGGAATCTCTCCCGTCTCCCATGTAAGTGAAGCCTATTTGAGAGGGAAAGTGATTTCTATTCAGACTTATTAAATACTCTGCTTCTGGTTATTTTTATTAACTCAGATGCTTGAGAAACACTTGGGAGAAATATTCGAATCCTCCTCTCCCCCCCCTTGCATTTCAGGTAAGAGTTGAGAAATCTCACTATCCACAGAGGGGACCTCCAGTGATTCTCCCAGAGAAACCAGGCTTGACATTCCTGATAGTTGTAAAATTAAAATTCTTTCAGCATCAGAAGGAAGCAAAACAAGGCACAGCTCTAGCTTTCCTCTGCTTTGCAGAGAATGGACTCCTTTGCTCTTCACCCCTACCATTGGCACCAGACCCACTAGGGAAGGGTACAGTGGCCCTCTGCCTCAGTCAGGCAGAGACTCCAACAACTTCATTGTGGAAGAAGTCTTCAATGCCCCTGTCCCCTAACAGCAGCAGGAGAGCACACACTCACTGAACCAGTAGCCTGGAGATGGCAACTAGTCAGCTGTCCCCTGCCAACTTCCAAACAAATCTACATTGAACTAAGCCTTACACGATGATCAAGTGCAGTGTGGAGGATGAATGCTGAGTCTGTTCACACTGGTCATTACTGTTTCTGCAAGGTTGGGGAAGTGAACGGCTATCAGGAGGACTGAGGCAGGGAGAATGTGTTATGCAAAGGAATGACAGACTAAGAACTGGGAGTGGGAGGGAAAGAGCATTTCATGAGGAGAACATTAAAAAAGGAATAGCTATAAATAGAGTAGAGTTTAAATAATAAAATGGAAACATGAAAGTAGGCAGGGGTTAACATGCACACACACACACACACACACACACACACACACACACACACACACAGCAAGAGTTAAAAACACCGGACCAAGGGTTAAACCCATACTAATGGGAAACAAACATGCTTAAAACAAAACAGCAAAACCTAGGCTACTATTTAAAAAACAAAGACTGCCTTGCAAACACCCAGGCAAGGGTTTAAGAAAGAGGGCAAAAAGAGACAAAGATTAAAAAATAAACTTAAAGTAAAAATAGACGGGGGTTCAAAAATCAGAAACAAAAGTGGCAATTGCATGTCGGATAAAGGCACAATAACAGATAAGTGCGAGGTTAAAAGTTTCTAAATAATATTACATATTGTGTCCCCTCTCCCATTGTCTGTGAGCAGTCTAGTTAGAGTGTAAGCTCTCCAGAGTGAGGATGTGCCTTTTTACGTGTCTGTAGAACAGACTGTTAGAGTGGTACTTTTTTAATCAGATTGATATTGTATTGGAAAGACAGAGATGGGCCATCTGCTGTTTTTGCTCATGTCCAATTTGTGAACAGTAGCAGGAAGTCAGCCCACTACAAACATTCAATGTTCAAAGCCTCTGCCTTAGCTTTAGTGCCTGAATTAACCCCTAGCAGCATTTCTAGACTGAAAACAGCCAGACTCTTCTATATCATTTGTCAGGCAGTCAACATTTCATAATTAAGATGAACTATGACTAGATATGGTAAACATACATTGCAGTACTAACAGCTATCCAGTTCCCTAACATTTGGCTAGGGAAGAAAGACCATTTCTATTATTAAAATGATTTTAAAAAAATTGTAGTGTAACCACAATAGAAGTGAGTGAATTATTCATGGTGAATAAGTTATCAAAGTAAGCCCTTTTTTCCATTTATGAATTATTCACACACTTTGGTTTTTAGGACCCTATTCACTATTTGTAATTGAACCAACAGTTTATGCATACAAAAAGCTTATGGAGATGAAGTCCTTTGCTCATCTGGCACAATGAAACTTTCTACAATAATAGTGAAGCTTGTCTGTGTGGGAGACACAGCTTTTTTGTGGGGGACCATCCCCAGGAATGAAGGATTATTACAAACCTCACCCTCTTCTGCTCCATGTGCCAGGTGCATTTCTTTGACCTGCCTTCTCTAACAAATATATATAACAAAACAAACACTTCACCCCCCCCCGAGTGTGAGGTTGAGAATGAACATGAAATAGATGTTAGTGAGGTTGCTTATTGCACTGTTGAACGGTACTATGGCGATTAAAACCATATGGTATGATATAATCATGAACTATTTGCATATTACATAGTTATTCCTGGAGTGTGATTGGTCAACTAAGTTACACAGCATTGTTTCTACTCAGGTGCTGAGTGGATGGCACTATTTAAGTGGAGGACTAATGGATGGTGAATAGAGAACACACTTGATGGTATTAGTCTGAAGAACAGGCACGCACTAAATATTTATAGTAACAAAAAGCTGTTTGCCCAAATGGTCAAAATGAAAAGGTGTTCAGAATTCCCATGAATGTTCAAGAATTCTGTTTTTGCCATTTGAACTCAAAACAACCCCAAAATTCCATCAAAACAATCAAGTTTCACCTGGTATTATACTAAAACTGCAAAATTTGTATTTTAAGCAAAAGTGTTTTCGCAACTTTTTAAAAACAAACTAAATGAGAGGAACTGCAGAGGGATATTAGTTTAACAATCAAATCATATGTTAAGTACTTAGGTCTATGTATATTTTCTAAAGTATGTCACATGAGCAAATTTGCATTGGTTTGAACAAAACCCAAAACCCAACGCAGGTGCATTCAAAAAGTTCACGAATCTAAGTCTGGTCTAAATTTTGAGTTTGTAGTCTTTTGGGGGATTCTTCAGCCCTTTCTACTTTAGTAGATTTTAATGCTTGCATGTACTCTTTCTCCCCCCGAGCTTGACTGTGCTCTCACCCTGTTTTTGTAGTGCTGCAACTCCACTCGCTCCAATGGCATTATTATTATTTGCAGTGCCTAAAAAATCAGAACCCCATTGTGTTAGGCACTGCACAAATACAACCAAAAGATGATCCCTCCCCCGAAGAGCTTTCTATCTAAGGGTATATCTTCACTTAAAATGCTACAGTGTGCTGCTGTAGTGCTTCAGTATACACACTACCTATGCTGACGGGAAGGGTTCTCCCACCAGTGTACGTGATCCCAAGAGGTGATGGCTAGGTCGATGGAAGAATTCTTCCGTGGACCTAGTGCTGTCTACTCCGGGGGTTAGGTTGGTATAGCTACATCTTTGAGAGGTGTGGATTTTTCTAGTGTAAACCAGCTCTAAGTAAATTTGTTCATAATTTGCACCAGTATTTTTGACATCAAAATTAGGCCTCAGATTTCTTAATTCCTCAGTATTTGCTTTCCTGAAATCTAATGTTTTTGTACTGCCATTTTCTATGTGAAACCTACCCCTCCATTCTTCGTTTCTTACTGTGCTTAGTTGTAGCATTTGATCTTTTAGGTATTTTGTAGGCTAGCAACAAGACACACAAAATGACTGCTTTTTGAGTAGATCCGATTCCATTGGCAAAGAAAAGTAACGTATACACACACACAACAAAACGCCTATGAAATACTCCCTTCTCTGCGACAAAGCTCATCTTTGAGCAGTGTGGTTTTAAAAGAGTGTGATCCAACAGTCAGACACCAATGTGTAACAAATCTCTGTCTCCACTCTTACAGACTCCACAGTTGCCAATCAAAGTGCTTACGTGCACAATGGGGAATCGAACTCAGAAATCTTATGCTTCATAAATATAGGTCTCTACTTCTTGAGCAAAAGCCTGTATGGAGTTTAGCTGGTAACTGCGGTGGCTGTGTTTATGTGGCTATTGATTTTTTACAGTGCAATTGGTAAATTGCAGTACAGGGAACATTATTAATATTTGTTTGGATAGAGTAGCACCCCACTATGATCAGGGCCCCATGGTAATAGGCATTGTACACACACAGAAAATTGTAGTCTTGGCCTGAATATTTTCTATAGTAAAAGATTTACTCCATAGCACAGCAGGACTAACTTCTGCAGCCACCCCATCACAGAATACATGGGGCCATGACTATATGAACTGTCCCATAGTCCTTGCTGCTCCAGTATGCAAATCTCTACTTTTTTTTTTAAAACACTTTACAGGAATAAGGGGATTTCAGCTCAGCTTTGGGAGATGGTGCAGAAGTGTTAGGGGCAGCCACCGAGAATGTGCATTAAGTTAGGAACAGCAAAAATACCATGTCATTTTGCAACTTGTTTCAGAACTCAATTGTCAGCTAGAATTGATATGCAAACTAGACACAATCAACTCCGGTTTGAATAAGGACTGGGAATGGCTGAGCCATTACAAACGTTGACTCTATCTCCCCTTGTAAGTACTCTCACACTTCTTATCACACTGTCTGTACTCGGCTAGCTTGATTATCACTTCAAAAGTTTTTTTTTTTCTCTTAATTAATTGGCCTCTCAGAGTTAGTAAGACAATTCCCACCTGTTTATGCTCTCTGTATGTGTGTATATATATCTCCTCATTATATGTTCCATTCTATATGCATCCGAAGAAGTGGGCTGTAGTCCACGAAAGCTTATGCTCTAATAAATTTGTTAGTCTCTAAGGTGCCACAAGTACTCCTGTTCTTCTTTTTTCAATTGTCATAGGCATTCAGGTGAAAACAACTGGTTACCTTAGGAATGCATGAATAAATGGATCTGAAGGAAGTTATGACGACAGAAAGACAGCTTCTTCAATGCCCTAATAGAAGACAGGGCAAATATGTGACCAGCCTAATAGTGGATAGAGCAACTATGTGTTAACCATAAATATCCAAAAAGAGAAGAGGTGAGAGAAGAGGACAAAATGCCTTTACCCTAATGCTGGCTGCCATTTGTACACTGGTGGGATTTCTGTTTGGAGGTCAAAGATGTGTGACAATGTACTGAAAGGGTGCCTACCCCCTAATTATTTCACTTTGGTCATTTGAGAGACATGTAGGAACCAACTTGCCTTGGGTAGCTGCTGGGATATGGGGAAGGAGTTACCCCTGTTAGAGGTAAACTCACCAGAATGCACAAGCAGACAATACCTACTATTACAGGGATAGAAATCCAGATTGTGTGTGATTATCTATGGTATATTCCAAACCAGTGTTCCAAAGAGATCTGAGGTGTGCCTCCTATATTCATATGTGACAACTGGTGCGTCTACCTTCACAGAGGATTCAAAGTACAATGAATCCAGTCTAAACTCTGAAAATGTGCAGCACTTCATGACTGTGAGCATTAACTTCCCACTATTGAATTTGAGATACCAATCTTGCAGCCAAAATACTGCCCTAAGAATCAATCTCTCTCCTGCTGACCCACAGGGATTTTTTTCCCCCCTACACATTTCTCACATTTGGGTAGGAGATATTAGCTCATTTTAGTGACTTTCTGCATTTTTTCTAAACATGATGGGTTAATGGATTTGTTTGTTTTACAGAACTGAATACAGCTGTGACCTAAACCCAGGACTTAACCTGTGGTCAAAACTCTGGTTTTGGCTTGTTGCCAATGAACTGTCATTGGCAACATCCCACATAGGCTTAACTTTCATTCAGACTTTACAGCGTATTATGCTGTTATATTTTCTTATTTTTCATAGATTTTATGATTTTTTAATGATTTTTTCTAATAGCTACACTTCTATATGCCAGGGCCCCCAATGTGACAACAATATGAATGCCAGGAATTAAAGGAGACTGCATCTGAAGACTGCAAAATCCGGTTTCTGAATATAAACTAGTCACCTGTAAGGAGGGCTGGTAGCATCAACTATTATTAGGTTTGCCAAACACTTCTCATTGCAAGACCCTGTTTTTTGTAACTTATAACTTTTCCAAATTTTAAGTATTTGGGCTTCAATCTTCCATGCTAGGTGTCTGCCTCAGATGGATTTTTTTCCCCCCAGCCATTTCCAAGAACAAGGCTACGGAAAAATACATTGTTTTGTTAAATTCTGGCTACTTTTTCTTTGAGAAGATTTAGCACCTCCACAATTTGGAGCAGGGAGCTGAAATTAGGGTAGAATGGCCTTTGTGTCAATTCCCATGAAAATCTGCCCCAAATTGGCAAAATTACAGTAGAACCTCGGAGTTACAAACACTGGAGTTACGAATCGACTGGTCAACCACACACCTCATTTGGAACTGAAAGTACGCAATCAGGCAACAGAAACAAATAGAAAGTAAATACTGTACAATACACTACTGTGTTAAACTACTAAAAAATAAAAGGAAAGTTTAAAAAAAAAGACTTGACAAGGTAAGGAAACTGTTTCTGTGCTTGTTTCATTTAAATTAAGATGGTTAAAAAGCAGCCTTTTTCTTCTGCATAGTAAAGTTTCAAAGCTGTATTAAGTTAATTTTCAGTTGTAAACTTTTGAAAGAACAACCATAATGTTTTGTTCAGAGTTACAAACATTTCAGAGTTACAAACAACCGCCTTTCCCGAGGCATTTGTAACTCTGAGATTCTAATGTATAAGACGTTGAAAAACTGCAGTTTGCACATGCTCAGTATAGACTTGCTAGACCTTGGCAACTGAATTTCCCAAAAGAGTCTGTCCAAACTGGACATGCTCCAACCTGGGGCTGATCAAGACTTTTCCTGCAATTGCAGCTCTGGGCTGCTCCAGGCCAGTGCTGGGCTGGGCACTGCAATTGAGAGCAAGGAGCGTATGGGCTCTCAGTGACCCCCTGCTGGTGCCCAGGCAGCATGGAGGAGGAAGCTGACTGATTCAAATACAGAAGGGAAACACCCAGGCCTAGAAAGGAGAAGTAGGCTGGCACAAGGAGCTGGGGGGGGGGAGGAGGCAGCTGGAATGGGGGAGAGGGAAACTGGGACAGGGAGTTGAGGTGGAGACTGGGATTGGCTGACCAGAGACTAGCACTTGGAACCAATGGCAGGGGAAGGAAGCAGAGTGGTGGGGAGACAGATCTGATGAGGGGGCAAGGTGGAGAACTGAGATGGAGTGGGAAAAAGACTGGGACAAATTGCTGGACGGGAGACACAGATTGGATACTGAGCTTGGGGGAGAACAGGACTGTGTGGGGAAAAACAGATTGGATGAGGAGCTGAGAAAAGGGAAGCTGGGACTAGCTGGACAATAGAACTAACTGGACAATTAGGTACAGTAACTCTTCACTTAACGTTGTAGTTATGTTCCTGAAAAATGCGACTTTAAGTGAAATGATGTTAAGTGAATCCAATTTCCCCCTAAGAATGAATGTAAATGGGGGAGTTAGGTTCCAGGGATATTTTTGTTTGCTATACAGTACAGTACTATAGTTGGGAGGTGCCCCCACCTTATCCCACACAGGCACAGCCCACTGGCACTGGAGACAATGAGGCAGGCAAGGAGGCTGAAGGTGCTGTAGGCTAGGAGAAGCACGTTGCGCAGTGGCAGCTTCCCCTACTCTGCAAGCACTAGGGGCGGGGGGCTCAACCCTCAGCCCGTCCATGCCACCCCTTCCCCCAACCCCCACCCTTAACCTGCCTCTTCTTCCCCCCTCCTCCTTTACTCCTTACACCGTGTCCTCGCTCCTCCCCTCTCCCTCCCCTGCCTCCTGCCCACAGCAATCAGCTGGCTTGCGGTGTTCAGGAGGGAGGAGGGGAGGAGCGAGGACACGGCACACAGGCTCCCCCTTGCCTCCTGAACACCGCAAGCCAGCTGATTGCCGTGGGCAGGAGGCAGGGGAGGGAGGCGGGGAGGGGGGAAGCTGCGCGCTGAGTCCTCGCTCCTCCCCCCTCCCTCCTAAATGCCGCAAGCCAGCTGATTGCTGCGGGCAGGAGGCGGGGGGAGGAGGGGGAAGGCACTGATCCGCAGGGTCTGCTGGCGGGCGGGAGGCGCTGTGGGAGGGACGGGGGACGTGGGGGAGCTGCCAGCTGTGGACAAAGCAGGCAGCCAAACAACGTTATAACGAAGCATTGCACAACTTTAAATGGAGCACGTTCTGTAATTGAGCAGGGACGTAAGATCGAAACAACGTTAAGTGAGGAGTTACTGTACAACCTTAATTCTGGCATTTTCTAACTTTTGAATGATTGACTTTGTAACCTTAACATTCTTTTAACACTGTTTATATATATATTATTCATCAGTAAAATGTGAAAGACAAGGAAATAAAGAACCCTGGATTTTCTCTTTTGAGCATATTGCTACTTTTGAGACAGTACAACCCACCCTGTCTCAGCATTTGTCTATGCTTTTCATATTCGGTCACATTTTCAATCAATGGTTTGGGCAGAAAACATTACACAATGTATTAAACCAAAAAGGCTAGAACAGTGGCACAAAGCTGTTCCTACTGAAATCTTCTGTGCAGCTCCCATTGACTACAACCAGGGAGGACCAAGTTATTTAATTCAATTGCATTTACATGGCGTTGTTTTCATCATCCGGGCTCATTTGCTGCTCTATTAGAATGACCATCATTTCTCTAAGTACTTGGTCCAATTGCCAGAATTGGAAGCCGAGAGGATAATAATCTTTGTCATGAATAGTGCAGGTAATTGTTGCAAAGCAGAGACAAACTTTAACTAGGGCAGGAGGTGAAGGGAAACAAATGGCGTTCCAAATCAGGCACATGCAGATTAGTTTCAGTCTTCAAATCATCTGTAGGGTGTTGCTCACTATTTTCTCAGGCCAACAAAAACAGAATAGAAAGCTCTTCAAATCAATTTCACAATCATGTTAACAGAGTAGTCTTTGTACTTTGCTTTAGCAGAATTCTTTCGGCCTCCATTAAAACCAATTTGTTGTTTCCTCCATTTTGCATTAGTCAAAAACATAGAAAACCAGTCTCTAAATCAGGGGATCTCAAACTGTGGGTCAGGACCCCAAAGTGGGTCATGACCCCGTTTTAATGGGGTCGGCAGGGCTGACTTAGACTTGCTGGGGCTAAATCCAAAGCCCAAGCCCCACCGCCTGGGACCGAAGCCCAAGCCCTGGGCGGCAGCGCTCAGGTTACAGGCCTCCTGACTGGGGCTGAAGCCTTGGGGCTTTGGCTTTGGGCCCTCCCACCTGGGGTGGCAGGGCTTGGGTGGGCTCAGGCTTCCCCCTCCTAGGGTCATGTAGTAATATTTGTTGTCAGAAGGGGGACGTGGTGCAATAAAGTTTGAGAACCCTTGCTCTAAATAATCCTAGAGACTAACTGAAACAAACAAAGCTGAAGTAAACTAATCCATTTCAAAGGGCAAAGTTCTCAGTGCTGGAACAATCTGTATAGTGGGGGTGCTGAAAGCTATTGAATAAAACTGTAAACCCTGTATATGCTGGAAACCACTTCAAACCAGGGTGAGCCGCTGCACCCCTAGCTCCAGCACCTATGCAAGTTCTCATAAACCAGCCAAACAGATGGAATTCCTCTCTCTCTTTTTTTTTTTTTTAAATTAAGACCACTTTAAAATTCTCTTGTGTTGATGCTCCTTTTCAAGTCTTCCCGATTCCATCGTTCCGTTAGGACTTGACTGATTAGCTAAGCTCCCCTCTCTCATTTGGAAGCATTTGGGTCAGATTTTCAAAGAGCTCAACACCCAAAAGCTCCCATTTAGGAAATAAATAAGTAGCCAGGTTTTTAAAACAGCTCAGCACCCATCTGCCTTTTGAAAATTGGGTCACTTCATTTACGTGCCCAAATGAGAGGTGTGATCTTTGGAAAACCAGGCACTCTCTTCCCAAAGTTACGGAGTGGAGCCTGGATGTCATTACTCTGACCAGTCAACAACCTCCTGCCTTTTTCAATCTTTCCCTATATGTGAATGGCTGTCAGGTTCTACAGCCCATGCCACGTTGCCAGAGTTGTATAGCTATCTCTATCCCAATACATGAGATCAGAGAAAGCACCTTAGGGTACGTCTACACTGCAAAGAAAAACCCATGCCACCAAGTCCTAGAGCCCAGGCTGTGGGGCTAAAAGCAGCAGTGTAGATGTTCCAACCCGGGCTGGAGCCAGGGCTCTAAGACTCAGCAAGGGGGACAGCCTTGGATCCTGGACTCCAGCCGGAGCAGGAACATCTACACTGCTAGTTTTAGCCCTGCAGCCCGAGTATCACAAGCCTGAGTCAATTGACCCAGGCTCTGAGACTAGGTGCTACGGGTTTTTCTTTGCGGTGTAGCCATATCCTGAGTTTGAGCCTCACTTGTATAAGAGGGAGGACGTAACTGGCAGGAATTTCTCAGTGAGGGAGGCTCTTCAGCTTTGGAACTTGCTTCCCAACCCGGTTGAAAGTAGTCCTAGTTTACTGATCTTAAGGACATGCTGCAAGACCCTTTCCTGAGGTGTGAGGAATTAGAAGAGCTCTGGTAGAATATCCTAAAGTCATGAAATGTAATTCAAGATGCTGGATTATGAGATCTCTTAATTATTAGATGAAGTGACTTTCAGGACTATTCTACATGTTCAACCATGTTTTTTAAACGTGTCAAGAAATATCTAGCACAAACTTCTTTTCAATGGAAAGTATCTAAATACATAGAGATGCAGACCTATGACTGCAAACTTACTAAACCAGTAAAAAGCAACAGAGGGTCCTGTGGCACCTTTGAGACTAACAGAAGTATTGGGAGCATAAGCTTTCGTGGGTAAGAACCTCACTTCTTCAGATGACTTGCATCTGA
>NC_048303.1:20344180-20374597 GCF_013100865.1 Trachemys scripta elegans | reverse complement strand
GAGAGTGGATTCTTCCTGATGGGCCATCAACACCTTTCTGGCCCTCCTTTGTTTCTACTGTAAAGCTGGCTGTGGGCATCTCCCAACCTCACAACATATTTCAGAAACGCACAGAGAGCATAACTTCCCATACAATGACAGCACATCCAATCCAACAGGTTATTAATGTTCAACACATCCAGACATTTTACATACCACCTCACAAGGCATGCATAATACAAAACATCTCATAATCATATCACGGTGAATACTGTGTGCTATTGAGGGATACAGGGTTCCAGAGTGTCAGTTTATCATGGCCAATGGCAGTAAAAGCCCAAAGGAGATGCTCTCCTGGAACAGCCTTTGGTGACAGCAAGGTCCCCACTGAGAACTTCAGTGCGACTCTGCAGCTGTTACCCACCTGTCCCACCCCAGCATCAGCTGCAACTCAGTGCTTTTTGAGTGGCTTCATGCTGGCTGCATGCCTAGACAGCAGATAAAATCTGCTCAATCTTTTCTTTCCCAGAGAGAGCCATTCCCATGTTTCTTTTGATTCCCACCCGCATCAGACAGGAAACAAACCCAATGCAGAGTGGAGGGTGTCACGGCCATGATGCACTCTGAGAAAACCCAACAGCATTCACAGCTGGCTGTGTAACTTTTCATTGTCTGATTGCTGCCTTCCTGCCTCCCAGCCTGAGATCCAAAATGAAGATGTGGGGTGTTGAGAAGTGGCTTGCCATTAGTAGGGTTCAGAGTTAGCACTATATTGAGATGGACTGAGGCCAGTTCCCCCCCCCGCCCCCGATAGCTGTTGTGTGAGGCCCACTACAGACTCAGGCAGAAGTTAGTTTGTTCTGGAACAGCCTTCTAAGAGGAGCAGTGAGGGCAAAAAACCTAACTGGCTTCAAGACTATCCTTCAATTTGTTTTTAAAATTCCCGTTCACAGTGCCCCAGTCTGAGATACCATGCCGGATATATGCTGGGCTCCTCACCTATCAAATAATGAATTACTGTCCCTGCCCTGAAGAATATACAGCAGGGGTTGGCAACCTTTCAGAAGTGGTGTGCTGAGTCTTCATTTATTCACTCTGATTTAAGGTTTCGCGTGCCAGTAATACATTTTAACGTTTTTAGAAGGTCTCTTTCTATAAGTCTATAATATATAACTAAACTATTGTTGTATGTAAAGTAAATAAGGTTTTTAAAATGTTTAAGAAGCTTCATTTATAATTAAATTAAAATGCAGAGACCCCCGGACCGGTGGCCAGGACCCGGGCAGTGTGAGTGCCACTGAAAATCAGTTTGTGTACTGCTTTTGGCACATGTGCCATAGGTTGCCTACCCCTGATATACAGTCTAGATTTAGCAAGTGATCCTCAGAATGTCTGGATTTCTTGGGGAGAGCTGGATTGCACCATAACATTACATTTATTATTTTAATACAGTGGCTGAATATTGGTTTGGTTTTAGATTCACAGACAACATGATTTACTTGTTCCCAGCACAAACTGTTCCTATCTTCCTTCTGCACTAGCCCAACACCTGCCAACGGTCACTCACATTAACAATAATAATCAGAGAGGATTCAAAATTGAAGCCAGTTATCCTCAGCATCATGCAGACTTTATTCATCTGGATAAAAGGAATCCCAGATCCAAACCACTTCCAGTTCTGGTTTAGTAAAACCAAACCCTAAAGCTTAATTTGTTCAGCAAATTAAAACCCACCCCTTTGCTCAATAATTTCCCAGACAGGAATCCTCGCCCCCCAAGCACCCCCTTCTTCCTCTGTGAAGGGGATCCCAGCAACCCCGAGGGCCCCTTTTTCCCTCTGGAGGGGACCCCCAAACTCCAAGTGCCCTCTTTTCTCTCCCTGAGAGGACCCCCCACGCCGCAACTGCCCCCTTCTCCTCTCCTGCCTGTAGGGGATCCCTGCCCCCCACCTGGCCCCCCATTTCTCTCCCTGGGGGATCCCCCAACCGCCCCCCTTCTCTCCCAGTGGGGGATCCGCACCCCAACCACTCTCCTCTCCCTGGGGGGGATCCCCGCCCCCTCTCCCTGGGGGGGATCCCCGCGCCCCAAGCCGCCTCGCAGGGTCCCTCCCCCCGGCCGCGGTTCTTTCCGGTGCCCTCCCCCTGCCCGGACTGCCACATCCTCCGCTGACATCAGCCAGCGCCGCCATATTGGAGGAGAAGCCGCGTCCCGTCCGCTGCCTCCTCGGCTGCTCCTGCCGTAGGGGGAGCCGGCCCCTCTGCCCCCGCGGCCGAGCCCTCCCCCATGCGTCCCCCCGGCCGGCCGCAGCCCCGGCGCGGCTAGCGAGAGCCCGTGTCCCCGGCGCGGCCCCCTCCCGCGCGCTCGGGCTTTCTCCCCCCCCCCGCGCCGCCGGCCGGAGCCATGACTTCCCTGACCCAGCGCAGCTCGGGCCTGGTGCAGCGCCGCACCGAGGCCTCCCGCAGCGCCGCCGCCGACAAGGAGCGGGTGGCCGGGGGCGGCCCGGAGGAGGAGGGCCGCCGGGACGAGCAGGGCGACGACGAGAAGGGCGACTCCAAGGAAACCCGCCTCACCCTGATGGAGGAGGTGCTGCTGCTGGGCCTCAAGGACCGAGAGGTGCGGGGGAGGCGGCGGGGGTCTGGTGAGGGCGTGGGGAAGGGACAGCGGGGGGGCTGAGATATGGGGTGGGCCAAGGACCTGACGGATGGGGGTGCTGAGGTGGGGGCCAAGGAACTGGCGGTTGGGTGGGATAAGGACCTGGCCGGGGGCTGGGATCTTGGGGGGCAAGGACCTGGCAGGGACGGGGGCTGGTATCTTAGGGGTGGGGAGGAAGGAGCTGGTGGGGGGACACAAGGGACTGGAGGTGGGGGGGGGGGGGCGGGGGATTGGGGGGGGAGGCCATGGCCTGGCTGGGGGGAGGGCTGGGATCTGGGCTGGGGGGGAAGCCCAGGACCTTGTGGGTGGAGGGAGGGTTGGGATCTGGGGCAGTAGCTCAGGGCCTGGTGGTGGTTTTGGAGGATAGCTTTGGTGCAGTGAATTTGAGAGAAGTAATGATTCTGGAGAGGAGGAGGTTTGGGTGCATGTAGAGGCTTTTTAGGCAGGATGGTGACTCTGGGTTTGGAGATAAAGGCAGGGACCTTGAAGGTGGGGGTCAGGAACTCCAGAGACTATTGGGGGTGGAATTGGGGTACCAGGCCAGAGCTGTAATATTTTACCCACTCTCCCACAGCTCATTTGTGGCTCTGATATATGGGAGACTGTCTCAGTTCCATGTATTTGATTGCACACAATAATACTGAGCTTTGGGGGTTGCTAAATTAATTGGATTGCCAAATTGGAGGTGCAGATGTCAGAGTTTGTAAAATATTTTGCTTTTAAAAAAATTCTTTGCAATAAGCAGTTCTAGTCTAGTGTGTTTTATTTGTACCTCTTTAAAATGCTGGGAGATGAGTTTGTTTCTGACAAAAATGGGTTTCAGACACTAGAAGTGTGTTAAATTTATTAATCGTAGTGGTAAACAATTTCATTTTTTTCTTGAATTTATCCTTTGAAATTTATTTTGTTTTTAGTTGTCTTTGTGACATGATTATAGAAGGGTCTGGTTCATCTCTACTAACATCTTTTTTTTGGGGTGTGGGGGGGAGAGGGTTTAGTAGGGATAAAGAAAACAAATCCTGTAGGAACAATTCAACAAAAGGGGACTGATTAGTTTGCTATGTGTTATATACTAATCTGGTCTTCCATTCAGTTTTGATGTTGCCTGTAAACTTTGAGATCTGCCCCGCTTTTCAAGGCAACTATCAAATGCAGGCAGTGGGGGGAAGAAGGTACCTTCAAATTGTATGTGTTCATTAGTAAGGTCTGATGTGAGATGGGACTGCTAGCATTATGTTTTGAATGACTTTTATTGCATGATACCTAAAATTAATTAGCCAACTAATAATGGCTAGGTTGAGAAGCAGCTGGCATAACGGACACTTTTTTTTAAAAAACGTGTATATTAAAATTGTGTATATTTTATTACATCCCTATTTCCTATCTCTTGTGTGATACTTGTTATCTTAGGCCAGTGGTTCTTAACCTGGGGTGCACGCACCCCCTGGGGGTGCGAGATGCCCTTTCTGAGGGTGCAAGATATGCCAGATCTTTTTTTAGAAGGTAAATCATCGAAAACACAAATTAAGCACAGGTACATAAGTACAACTACTTTGTTTCATCAAACCTATGTATTTATTAACATTATAAATTTTTTAACAATTACTGTAATATACAAACAAAAATATATCTAGGTTTAAAGAACTGATCTATTTAAACGATTTTTGATAAGGGGTGCGAGAACATATTTGGATTTTTGATAAGGGGTGCGAGAACATATTTTGAGAACCAAACGGGTGCAGGCTGCAGTAAAGGTTAAGAACCACTGTCTTAGGCCATATTCTTATATTTGGATCTGCTTGGGTGGACTTTTGCATTTGTGTTGAGTCCTAGTAAAGTCATGAGGCCTCCACACTGACACATGGATCCATCCATGTGAATCTGATGGCAAGTATCAGGGCCTTATGCCCTGGTCTTTTGTATATTTACACATGTTGTTAACTTTACACGCAAGAGTAGTCCCACTGAAGTAAGGTTAAGCATGTGCTTAAAGTCTTTGCAGGATCAGGGCCTTAGACTGTAAGGTGTGTGTGTGTGTGTGTGTGTGTGTAAATAGCACTTAATACATTCTTGGTGCTTCCAGAATTCAAATGATTGATATTGGGCCTCAAAATTCTCTTTGTACAGGTTATGTATCAAATTGTTATCGTTAGATGATTTGTTCTGTCTCTTTAATAACTGCACATGCCGCAAGAGTTCTTTCTACAGTAAGGAATCTTCTGTAGATTATACTTGTATTTAACGTTTCTCCAGCGACACAGATATTCATAGTAATTTACAGACAAAAGAAATATACCTGTCCCAGAGAGCTTACGGTTGAGAGAAAATATAAAGAGACAGGAGGTCATCCACTGGGGTTAGGTAGAGGACATGTGGACAAGGGCTACAGCAATATGCAGTTATTGAGGTTTGTGATAAATGTATCATGGGAATATATGCTTTGTGTATGTCTGTCCTGTCTACTTAGCTCTTCTGTAGAGCTTTCTGTCTTCAACTTAAAATCTGTCAATTTAAAATCACGTATCTTTGAAAATATTTTATCTTCCATTGCTATAAGTAATACTTAAACATTAGTAAACAAAAAATAGTTTTCTCACTTTTTTCCAACTAGTCTACTTTGTGTATTTGACAGCACTTTGTGTATAGTCAGTTTAACTGTTTCTTATTGTATGGTTTGTTTCCCCTGTTGTTTGTGTGGGTCTTTCTCAGAGCAACAGTATAGAGAGAAACATTTTTAAAACGAGTAAAGTGTGACTGTGAAACCACAAAAAGTGGCAGGGAGACTTAGGAGCAGGCGTAGTATCCAAAAGTACTTTAAACTCACTTTTAAAATTGACTAAATTTCAAGCTGACAAAGTCTTATCCACTTATTAGGGTGGAATATAATCACCTTCAAACAAAATGATTCGGTGTTGAGTTCTAGTTATAGAAAACTTTAGTATAGTTTTATTGAACTAAGATCACATGTTCTCCTAAAACTTGAGGTACCTGGCAGGAAAGATTCATTGGGAATTTAATATTCATATCTTAGCTAAATAATAGCTCTACCTTTTTTTTCTTGGAAAACTTGAGGGAGTGGTGGAAAGAGTCTAGACAGATATGTATTAATATTCTGTCAATATCATTTAATATAATCTAACATCACCTAAACTGTATACAGAAGGAGCCCTGTTGAAATGGATGCAATTTGTAATTTAAGTATGTGGTGAGACTTTCCTTTTAAAAAACTTTTTGGAAAAGGTTCAAACAGCAATGTAGCTCTAGGAATTTTATACAGCTAAATATGTTCAATGTATTATAGGTTTTTATGCGGATCCTATCAAAAGAGATGAACTATTTTAATTAAATCATAGCAAAACTACAGACTGCCTGCTGAGCGTAATCACTCTGTATTTGGTTCATCCTTGGTATGGAGAAATTTACTTCTTTAAAAACAAAAAAATACTTTATCTTACTACTTTATTTGTATTTTCTGTGTGCAATATACACGTGTTCAGAACACAACGTTTATTGGCCTTTGATCCTTACCTATGATATTGTTTGTACATTTTATGTTCATATTATTTTTTCCTGTTGATTATTCCTCTTTATTTTTTTCCCCACATACACATAACCGTTTCTGTATTTTAATAGTAAGGGAACATACAAAAGAAATAATTTAGTGTAAAAAAAAAAAAAAAGAAAAGAAAAAAAGTATATATGCACACATACATGTTTCACATTAAACATTCTGATGCATACTGTATTATAAATAATATAGATACTGAGGACTCTGATGTAAATACATCTTGAGCCTATAGGCAAAATACTGACTTACAAAGGTTTAAATTTGTTAACTTCCTGCGTGCAAGCAGTTTTCTATAAAAGTGTAGTCTTTGAGTAACACACTTATGTGTGACGTTTTAGATAAAAATCCAACTATTCCAATTTTTTGTTACATGGTATAATAATATACAAAAAGTACTATGGATTTTGGAGAGACAGATGGGTGATGTGCCTTTTGTATAGAAGACAAAAGAATTGGCAAAATGATGGCCAAAGTAGTTACGTATGTTTATGATCATTTTTGCGTGTTTGTGGGTCTGTAGCATACACAGAATGTTCAGGATCATATTTTTAAATTACTACAATAATGCTACATTACTGCTGAGTAGTTTTCCATTATTGGTACATTCCAGGAACGGTGTGTGTTCAGTAAACACAATCTCTTTAAAGTGTATATTATGAAACAGTGACGTATCTAAAGCTATCTGGAGTTGTTGGGTAGCTTGAACAATCTCGGAGGCTGAAATGTTCTAAAGCTCAATCAGATATTTCAATTAATAGCAGCTTGACATGCTACTGGGACAATGGAGACTAATGTTAACTGGCAGATGTGGTGTCCTTGAGGGAATAGCTAACATATTGGAACAAAGTGCATAACTAGGATTCTTCAGGGATCATCACATCTTCAGGAAGTTCTGCAATTCCTCTGGAAAACCTTCAGAAGTTAAGCACTAAAAAGGAAGTCCAGTTCATCCAAACCTTTTAAAGCTGTTGACTAAAGGAGAAACATATTCCAGAGTGCTTCAGTTTGATGGTCTATTTTTACCGTTTTACATTTTTGCTGTTTTTTGCTTGGCAAGTGCTTAACGAATGATTTGTGTCTAATTTTATAAGTCCAAGGTTTTCTTTGCTGTGATTGAAAGCAATGATAAATTTTTAATTAACAGAATTGTTTTAAAAGTAGCTGTGCGTTGAGCATGAATGTACAAACTGATAAATGGTGGTGGACCAACATAACTGTAACAACCTTAGGAATATTGCACAACTCTTGACAGTCCAATTTCCTACTCATGTCTTATTAATTCTTGTTCTCTGGCTTTTCTTTCAATTTTTGGGCCTAATCTTTAAATACAGGTCTATTGGAATTCACTTAGAGAGTTTTTGGCATTCTAATACAGTACAAACTTCTGTGACACAAGAGTACTTACTGTTTTGAAGTAGGAGGATGACGAATGGCCTATTGTTTTACTGTATTATGTTATAAGATGGTACTTATAAAAGGAACAGTGAAAGAGGGTTACTCTTTGATGGACTTACTGAAGTGCTTAAGGAAGATGGAGCAATAAATATTGGGAGGATAGGAAAGTTTATTTTTTTTAAAAAAGTGTAATTTAAAAGAGCAGTACAGACCAGTTTGTGCTTAACAGCTCTTGTTCATCTTTTATACAGTCTCTAGCTGTGGGGTCAGTCCCCTTGAAAACTACAAGGTTGGGAGTTGGCTGCTTTCTGTAACAGCTATTTGTGTTTTTTGAGTCCTCTTTGTAAGAAATGAAAACCTTTTCAATCATAGCAATATATACAGCTGCTCTCACACTCTTTACAGATGTGTCACAACTAATCTACTTGGAGAAGCATGATGAATCATGAAACAAGCCTCAGTGGGTCCTCTGTTTTATTTCCATAGTGTAGAAAATTGATACGCTAAATACAGATCAAATATTTTAACTGATTCTGTACTGAAATAAAACTCGTATAAATTGTATAGTATGCTGAGGACTTGCTATTATCTATTGCAATTTAGACCAATATAATAATTTTGCTGTAGGCTATAACTGTGAACTTTTCTTGGCACGCGCACACACAGAGAAGTTTAATCAGGAATTTGTGTAGCTTGGGCAGCAGTAGATATTTTTAGTTTTCTTGACTCTTTGTGAGCTGGAGACTGGATTGTTATCTTATGCAAGAAAAGTAACATTACGTCATTTTACCAGGTACTGAAATATCTCACAGATCATTACAGATGCTGGCTGGGAAAACTTCTGTAGAGGACAGCATGCTTCTGAAAACTTCAAAACTGAAAATTGTCCTACAGAAAGTAGAACATAGATTTTTGCATTATATTTTAACTTTCTTACCCAAATTTTAGCTGTGTAGGGCTTCAGCCTGTAAGTGGTTTTCACAGTGCTGACACACGCAGACTAGCTGAGATGCATCTGCTCTCTAGTAATTCACCTACATTGGACAGAGGTCTACAAAGGGAAACTTGATCACAGTCTGATACTAAAATTCTACATTCATTTTGACTCTTGACAGTTAGTCATTTAACATTATGTCTTTTAACTAGGCATTTAATGACTAACCTCACAAGCTCATTTTTTTACAATTCCATACAACAATCTTTTAAAAAATGTTAAAATAGCACAGTTAAGTATTCGAAAACAAAAACTGGCAGTGTTGCATGTGCACCCTTTATTGTGTACTATATGTACAGCTGTTCTGTTCCTTGAAATTGAAGAAAGCATGATCCTGGATGTAGGTATCTTTCACCCATATTAATAGGCCTAGTCCTTGGGGAAATAGGTATTGGGTATACTTTTTCAACCTTAATTCATTTTTCTTCCTCCTGTGCCTCTTGTGCATATTGATTAATAAATGCTTTTATTTTATTGTAATATATCTTGGATAATTTATCAGTTTTTCCCCTATAAACGTATATTCACATATGTAGCATCTAGAATCTTTTTCATTACTTAAGCTGGACAATTAACATTATAAAATGAGTATTTGGCGATCTGTTTCTCCCCCAGCCCCCCAGCTGTTAAACATCTGCTGCTTCCATGAACTTCAGTGGCATTTGTGGGTACTCACCACTTTTGCAAATCAGACTGGTAGGCTTTTTGCATGATTCTTCTCTCTATTGGGTATTTCTTTTAGTACCTTTGTCATCGGCCATGTACTATACATTTGCTTTTCAACCAATGTCACAACCTCCTTAGATGCAATTCGGGAGCTAAGATAGTTAGCTGTGTAGACAACTTAGCTGTGAACTGAAGTGGCCTTTTTATACCAGCCAGTGTTCACTATTCTATGTTACGCACTTAGTACTGGGGTGGGTAAGAATGATTTTACTGATTTTCAACATGAGTTCAGTGGACTCAGTTGTACTCTGTCCCCTCCATATCCCACCATCTTAACTCTGGATATTTCTACTCTTGTCAAAGGCATCTGAAGGCAGACTGGCTCTCTTTGACTTGGCAGAGTTATGAGGCTGCCCCTTTAAGCCTCTCCCAGATTTCTTTGTCTTCAAAGCAGCACAAACTGTAGGCTACAGACCTCTGGTGACAGAGCCGTCACAAAGGATCCGCAGCTGCAAAAGAGTCCAGAGTCTGGAGAAGATCGTATCACCTCAGTTCCCAGTTAGTGTGTGTATGGTGACAGCACCAAGATGTTTGAGTGGATTCCAGCAAAGCATTGTCTCTCTGGAGAAACCAGTAAACGATGTCATCCACATGCCTTTCCTTCTCCACCTGTGCGCCCCCACTCCCCCTCCAACTTGGGGACTATTCTATCCTTCCCCCCGGGGAAACCCTGCTCGTAGGGATGTAAAAGGTTAAACGGTTAACCGTTAACCAGGCCTTAACTAGTAACCCCTGCTGCTGGCGTGCAAGGCTGGTTGGAGCAACCCCACCCTGGCTGTGCTGGGCCAGCGGGTACCCCAGCCCCTACCACACCGGGCTGGGCCAGCAGGCATCCCAGCCCCTGCCAGGCCACCGGGGATCCTGGTTGTGCTGGCCGCCCTGGGCCAAGTGGGCTGGAGTGGCCATGCTGGGCAGCGGGACCACAGCCCCTGCCACCCCACTTCCGGAGCTAAATCAGTTAACTGATATAATTTTAACATTTTTAACCGATCTTTACATCCCTATGTGCTTCTCCTATCCCTGTCTGGTGGCTTCAGGCCTGATTCTCAGGCAAATGGATGCTTGAAGGATCCAATTCTGTAGTCCTCAAATGTTCTCAGAGAAATAGAACTGAAACGACACATACTGTGTGAGTCTTACTCCTTCTCTCCAAAACTCACTAGAGAATTCAGGACTTGAAGAGATGATAACCCTGTGCTCTGGTTTTGACTTCAACTTTAAACTTTACAAGCCAGAAAAAGGTCAAAGAAAAAACGGACTTTTTTGTAATAAGAAACACAAATCAAAGACATTCAAAAGCAAGAAAAGGCAAAACAAATTGTTTTGATCTAGTTCAGGGGTCGACAACCTATGGCATGCGTGCCAAAGACGGCACGCAAGCCGATTTTTAATGGCACGCTGCTGCCTGCCAGGGTCCCGCTCAGCCTGCTGCCGAACTCTGGCAGGCAGCAGCCTGCCATTAAAAATCCTGCCCGACCCAATCCACTCTTCTCCGCCCCCCGCCTACCGCTCTCTCTAGCGGGGACAGAGGGCAGAAGCAAGCTTGCGCCTGCTGGCTGCTGCTGTACAGCAGGCTCCGCTGGCAGCCAAGATTCCCCGTCCCCCGCCTCTTCCCCCAGCGTGCTGCGTGGAGCCCCGCCTCCTCTCCCTCCCTGCTGCTGATGGCCCTTGCGAGGGAGGGGAGAAGAGTAGCCCCAGCGCCCTCGCTGCTCTGACCGGTAAGGAGGCGGGGAAGGGAGGCAGGAGCGGGGCCTTGCGGAAAGGGCGTAGGAGCGGGGCGTATCCCCCAGTCGTGAGCCGCTCAGAGCAGGGGGTTGGGAGCACCCCCCGATCCCAGCCCACTCCCCCCCCCAGCACTCTGCCCTGACCCCTGCACCTCCTTGCACCACAGCTCCCTGCATCCCCCCCACACCCCATGCCCTGACTCCTGCACCCCGTCACATGCCCCCACACCCTATGCCCTGACTCTTGCACCCCCCACCCTGAGCACCAGGTTGGCTGCGGGCCGAGCGGGGCCGGCGGCTGGGACCCCAGCTGGCAAGGGGCCGGCAGCCAGAATCCCAGACTGGCAGCGGGCTGAGCGGGGCTGGCAGCCGGGACCCTGAGCCACTCGGCCCGCTGCTGGTCTGGGGTGCCGGCCCCACTCAGCCCGCCGCCGGTCTGGGGTCCTGGCCCCTGGCCACGCTCAGCCCGCTGCTGGTCTGGGGTTTTGGCTGCCGGCCCGGGGTTCTGGCTGACAATCCCTTGCCAGCTGGGGTCCCAGATGCCGGCCCCACTCAGCCCACTGCCAACCTGGGGTTCTGGCTGCTGGCTCCTTGCCATCCGGGGTTCCGGCTGCAGGCCCTGCTCAGCCCGCTGCCGGCCTAGGTGAACGGAACTGCAGGTTGGCGGCTTAACATCAGCATTTTAATTTAATTTTAAATGAAGCTTCTTAAACATTTTGAAAACCTTGTTTACTTTACATACAATAGTAGTTTAGTTATATTATATATAGACTTATAGAGAGAGACCTCCTAAAAAACGTTAAAAATGTAGTACCGGCATGCAAAACCTTAAATTAAAGTGAATAAATGAAGACTCGGCACACCACTTCTGAAAGGTTGCCGACCCCTGATCTAGTTCAACTAGAAGAAGTGGAATTTTCCCAGTGGGATCGGGGAAGATGAGACTCACTTTTACCCCTCCTCACCTCTTGTTAAAGAAGTTGATCGTTACCCTGGGGATCCAGACTGAATAAGTGGGAGCTGACAAAGAGAGACAACCACCCAAAACTGAATGCTTTCCCCTTAAGTCTGAGTAGTGCATCTTCCTCCATGTAGATTTGAAGATGTGATGAATTTGAGGCCCAGATTGTACTTGCTGCCAAAGCACAAGGGATATGTAAGTTAGCAGCCACTTCCTGAGTCCAAGACAGCCATTCAATTGGTAGGCACGTTTTTACCTACAGAACCCATGAATATGAAGATAATCTATTGTAAGGTGCAGTTACAATGCAACTTTAAATGTCCTTTTACGCCAACAATGCCATCATGGTTCCAGTTGAGCATTCCCTTCTGGTAACTCATCAGATTGCTGTGAGGGCATATAGCTGCTGAATCCCATGTGTTTTAAGCCTCCAGAGTCTGAACAGAGCCTGTCTTGGGGTCTCCTCTGAGTGGCACCCATGTATGCAGTACAACTGTTTAGACCCTAGAATTGATGTTGATGCCTTAAATTCCCCCTGTAGCCTAAACACATTCTCTCTCAGAACTCCAGCCATGTGGTGATCTGGTCCCACAGTTTATTTCAAGGGATATGTGGTAGGTGTAATACATAAAATTCAGAGACACTTTGCACAAAATTCTAAAACCATTGCGCTTAATTGCATGAGAAATACACAGATCTATACAAAAATAATAAACCCGACATACTTTTCCCTGCCTCAGTTTCCTGACCATTCCTTAGCATTCTTAGGGCTGGGGTCAGGATCCTTTGGGTCTGTCGAGGGTCCTCCACCTGCAGTGCATGGCTTGTGTTCTGAAATATGGAGTCTTCTCCATTCAGCTCACCTTTTTTGACCTTGGCCATTTTCTTCCTGCCTCTTGCCCAAAACTTTCAATGTGGTGCTCTCCATCCTCCCCTCTCCAACTCCTTTTATAACCACTTGGTCCCTCAGTCAGGTTACTGAGGTTACTGGATCAGCATCATCAGATAATCCTAGACCCTTACCAAGTGACTTTATTGCTAGGCAACCTCTCTCGGGATAAACCAGTTCATCTAGGTGGGAGACAGCCTATTTTAGGGTGATTTCAGTTCATTGGGAGAGCAGTTAAGTCAGTGACCTTCTAAGATTAGACCTTTGCCCCCAGCCTTTGGAATTCCAGTTTAATGTGGAGGTAACATGACAGCAGAGAAGATAACCCAATATCCAAAATGGAGTCTGCAGTCTGAAACCGATACAAATTCTGTTTTATGCTGGGGTCCCTTTATATGTAAATTGTACAAACAAATTCACCAGATTGTCACAAATCCATCATCCTTATTAAGATCTGTCCTGGCTTGGACGGAGAAGGAGGTTGTTTGCTTCCTTAAAGAAGAAAGTAATCACTGGTAGAACTTCTGAGAAGTCTGTTTTCCTTTACTTTTGCACTCCTAATGTTTTTCTTAGCGGAAATATTGGCTTGTGACATGTTGGAAATAAATTTCCATTGAATCACAAAGAGAGCTTGTTAGAAGCTGGTGCCTCAGTAATTTGTCGTTTATTGTGACACTGCTTATTGTAAACAAATACTGTTTTAATCATTCCTTCTTCCGAGAAATGGATTTTTCTGCTGTGAACATCCCACAATTAAGATAGTGGGGTTTTTGGGGAGGGGTGGAGAGACGGACAAAAACTTACTCTGACACGCAAGTTTCGTTTTTGAGCCATTCATGTCCTGCAATCTGACTCTGAGGATTATTTCTGAGAAGCTGCAGAATTAAGTTGTTTCTGCAGACCTGTTGCCTATAATTGAAGGATCTGTTACAAATGAAATTTAGTTTACTTTATAGCACAGCTAAATATTTGCAGTAATAAAAAAGTAGTATCTTCCAGCACTAGAAGCTATTGTTCTGGGAAAGATTGGAGGAGGATGTTCCCTTATCCCCTAATAAGGACAAAAGTTCTCATCTGCCCATCTAGGAAAGAGGGGGAAACATTACTTAAGAAGGTGGGAGGTTTTGGGGTAAATTTTTAGGCAAGAAAAGTTTCCTGTAGAAGTTCCTGGTTGAAATTCTTTGGCCTGTGTTGTGCAGAAGGTCTGTTAAGATGATCACAGTTGTGCCTTCTGGCCTTAATCTATAAGAATAAATTTCATCTTCTGACATATGCAGCGGCCAAAATATTAAAAGAGGTTATATATGTGCAGCTAGGATCATAGAAAAAATGTATTATTGCTTTATATGAGAAACAATGTGTTGATGGTATGAAAAGCATAAGCACATGGAAGAAAGTAATTTAAGTCTGTGTGATCCCTCAACTGTAGCATTTCCTGATTTATTTTATTTTATTTTATGGATGCATAACCATGCAAACTTAATGTTTTCTTCACGTGTATTTTTTTGGCATGACAGTTACTAGAGTATGTGGGGAACTAATTCAAATATTTTTAAATTCCTCATCCTTATACTTGTCACAGACTACAGACAAAATAATTTAATCTTAATTTAATCTGGCAAACAGATTCTGGACATGGATATGTGCCTCTCCTCACCTAGTTCCCTGTCATGTGGAGTTCTGTGAGATTCGTTTCTCTCACCTAGCTATTTGACATCTATATGAGACTCGGAGATTATAAAATGCCATGGACTACAGCGACATTTGAATATGGATTTCAGTGACAGTGAATATACATTATTTGTATTACTGTAGCACCTAGGAGCTTTAGTCATGGGCCAGGACCACTTTGTGCTAGGTGCTGTACAAACAGAACAAAAGATGGTCCCCTTCCCCCAATTAATTTATAATCTTAATAGAAGTTACACAAAAAACCTGAAACAGAATACATGGGTACAGACAGACTGGGGAGCACAAGGAAGCAGTGAGACAATACTGGACAGCATGATAAGCAGTGGTCTCAGCACATCAGCAGCCATTGTCAAGTTTTTTGTAGGCATTACAGCATAAGAGAATTTTGAGGAGGGTTTTGAAGGTGAATAATGAGGTAGATTTGGAAATCTGTATGGGGAGCTCCTCTCAAGAGTAAGGGTCAGCATGGGAGAAAACACAAAGGAGACTATTTGAAAATGTAATAAGTGGATGATGGAGGCTGACATCATGGGCCAACTGGAGGTGAAAGTTGACATCTTGACAGCAATTGAGAGATGATGGGTAGTGTGGGGATAGCTCAGTAAGGTCATTTCTGAACATGAAGACAAGCAGTTTGTTTGATGTGACAGATAGTGGGCAGCCAGTAGAAGAATCCAAAGAGTCTGTTGCTTTGACCACATCACCCGTCTAAGAAAATGATCTTAGGGGGAGGTCTGAGTCAAAATTGAAGCCCAGGTTATAGGCTTGAGTGACAGGCAGCATAGTGATGTTGTCCACTGTGATCAAGAAAGGATGTAGCATGAAGGATTTGAGGGGAAGATTAGGAGCTCTGTTTTAGCCATGTTTAGCTTGATTTGATGGCTAGACCTCCACAAGATGTCAGAGAGAGGGGCTGAGATTTTAGTTTGGACAGAAGGAGGCAGAGAGGTAGATCTGAGAGTCATCATGGAGGGAGGTTACTAGTGGAGTTCCTCAAGGATCGGTCTTGGGACCAATCTTATTTAACATTTTTATTAATGACCTTAGCACAAAAAGAGGGAGTGCGCTAATAAAATTTGCTGATTATGCTAAATTGAAAAGTATAGCCAATATGGAGGAAGACTGGAATATCATACAAGAAGATCTGGACGACCTTGAAAACTGGAGTAATAGAAATGGGATGAAATTGAATAGTGCAAGATCGTACACTTAGGAACTAGCAACAAGAATTTTTGCTATAAGCTGGTACTTTATCAGTTGGAAGAGACAGGAGAAAGACCTGGGTGTATTGGTTGATCACAGCATGATGACTATGAGCTGTCAATGTGATGCAGGTGTGAAAAATGCTAATGCAGTGCTAGGATGTATCAGGCGAGGTATTTCCAGTAGAGAGATGGAAGTGTTATTGCCTTGTATAATGGTACTTGTGAAACTTCATCTGGAATAGTGTGTACAATTCTGGCCTCCCATGTTTAGGAAAGATAAATTCAAACTGGAACAGGTGCAGGGAAGGGCTACTAGAATGATAATAGTAATGGAAAACGTACCTTATGAGAGGAGACTCAAAGAGCTTGGCTTATTTAGCTTAACCAAAAGAAGGCTGAGGGGAAATATATTATTGCTCTCTATACATACATCAGAAGGATAAATATCAGGGAGAGGAGTTAGTTAAGTTAAGCACCAATGTGAACAAGCCATCAACAAGTTTAGGCTTGAATTTAGACACAGGTTTCTAACCATTACAGGGGTAAAGTTCTAGAATAGCCTTCCAAGGGGAGCAGTAGAGGCAAAAAACATAACTGGCTTCAGGACTGAGCTTGATAAGTTTATGAAGAGGATGGTATGAAGAGACTGCCTACAATGGCATGTAACTGATCTGTGACTGCTAGCAGCAAATATCTCCAACGACTGGTGATGGGACACTAGATGGGGGGGGCTCTGAGAATTCTTTCCCAGGTGTCTGGCTGGTCGGTCTTGCCCACATGCTCAAGATCTAACAGATCACCATATTTGGGGTCAGGAAGGAATTCTTCTCCTTCTCCTCCCCTCCTCCGGTTATACTGGAAGAGACCTTAGGGGTTTTTGTGTGTGTATGTCTTCCTCTGCAGCCCTGGGGCATGGGTCACTTGCAGGTTTAAACTAGTGTAAATGGTGGATTTTCTGTAACTTCTAGTCTTTAAATCATGATTTGAGGACTTCAGTAACTCAGCCAAAGATCTATTACAGGAGTGGGTGGGTGAGGTTCTGTGGCCTGCAATGTGCAGGAGGTCAGACTAGATGATCATGATGGTCCCTTCTGACCTTAAAGTGGAAATGGCAGAGGTGCTTAATGATTTCTTTGTGACGGTTTTCACCAAGAAGGTTGGTGGTGATTGGACGTATAGCATAGTGAATACCAGTGAAAATGAGGTAGGATCAGAGTCTAAAATAGGGAAAGAACAAGTCAAAAATAACTTAGCTAAGTTAGATGTTTTTCAAATCACCAGGGCCTGATGAAATGCATCCTAGAATACTCAAGGAGCTGACTGAGGAGATATCTGAGCCATTAGCAATTACACCTGTACCCCGATATAACACTGTCTTCGGGAGCCAAAAAATCTTACTGCGTTATAGGTGAAACCGTGTTGTATCGAACTTTGCCCCGCCCCCCCGGAGCTCTGCTTTACCGCGTTATATCCAAATTCATGTTATACTGGGGTAGAGGTGTATCTTTGAAAAGTCATGGAAGACAGGAGACATTCCAGAAGACTGGAAAAGGGCAAATATAGTGCCCATCTATAAAAAGAGAAATAAGGACCCGGGGAATTACAGACCAGTCCGCTTAACTTCTGGATCCAGAAAGATAATGGAGCAAATCATTAAGCAATGAATTTGCAAACACCTAGAAGATAATGAGGTGATAAGTAACAGTCAGCATGGATTTGTCAAGAACAAATTGTGTCAAAGCAACCTGATAGCTTTCTTTGACAGGGTAACAAGCCTTGTGGATAGGGGGGAAGTGGTAGATGTGGTATATCTTGACTTTAGTAAGGCTTTTGATACTGTCTCGCATGACCTTCTCGTAAAAAAAACTAGGGAAATACAACCTAGATGGAGCTACTATAAGGTGGGTGCATAGCTAGTTGGAAAATCATTCCCGGAGGGTAGTTATCAGTGGTTCACAGTCATGCTGGAATGGCATAACGAGTGGGGTCTCGCAGGGATCGATTCTGGGTCCTGTTCTGTTCAATATCTTCATCAATGATTTAGATAATGGCATAGAGAGTACTCTTATAAAGTTTGGTGCTTTGGAGTATAGGATTAAAATTCAAAATGATCTGGACAAACTGGAGAAATGATCTGAAGTAAATAGGATGAAATTCAATAAGCACAAATGCAGAGTGCTCCGCTTAGGAAGGAACAATCAATTGCACACATACAAAATAGGAAATGACTGCCTAGGAAGGAGTACTGTGGAAAGGGATCTGGGGGTCATAGTGGATCACAAGCTAAATATGAGTCAACAGTGTAATGTTGTTGCAAAAAAAGCAAACATAATTCTGGGATGTATTAGCAGGAGTATTGTAAGCAAGACATGAGAAGTAATTTTTCCGCTCTACTCCGCGCTGATTAGGCTTCAACTGGAGTATTGTGTCCAGTTCTGGGTGCAACATTTCAGGAAAGATATGGACAAATTGGAAAAAGTCCAAAGAAGAGCAACAAAAATGATTGAAGGTCTAGAAAACATGACCTATGAGGGAAGATTGAAAAAAATGTTTTTTTAGTCTGGAGAAGAGAAGACCGAGAGGGGACATAACAGTTTTCAAGTATGTAAAAGGTTGTTATAAGGAGGGGGGAGAAAACTTGTTCTTTTTAACCTTTGAGGATAGGACAAGAAGCAATGGGCTTAAATTGCAGCAAGGGAGGTTTAGGTTGGACATTAGGAAAAACTTCCTAATTGTCAGAGTGGTTAAGCACTGGAATAAATTGCCTAGAGAAGTTGTGGAATCTCCATCATTGGGGATATTTAAGAGTAGGTTGGACAAACACCTCTCAGGGATGGTATAGACAATACTTAGTCCTGCCTTGAGTGCAGGGGACTGGACTAGATGACCTCTTGAGGTTCCTTCCAGTTATATGATTCTATGTGTCTAATGCGTGGAAAAAGTGAGTGAGGGAAAAACCAGAAATGATGGAAGAAATGGGAACACACTTTAATAAATCTATATCAATACACTGATAGAAGGCAGACTATGAACATCAAAATAGTTTGAAGCCTCAGGGTAAGACTGGACTTCTTTTGCTACAGACAGCTATTTATAGCAAATAATGTATATTTTCCACCTTCAAATGACCAGAAGAACATGCTGTTTCGTGTTAGATGAGGACGTAACACATTGTAATGCTAGTTTTTGTCACCAGCAGGTTAGACTGTTGAAACTGACTACTTGGGGATGAGCATAACCACAACATAGACGCTGCAGCTGATGCAGCTGAGTGGCAAGTCTCCTAAGCAACAAAGGGTGACATGAAGGATTGCACATGCGATCCGAGGATTTCAAGAATCGCCATTAATTTCCAATACAAGTTTGATGTCCTGGTCCCAATCTACAGGTCTGGTTAATGGGTTGGTACTTAATTACCTCTGAGACAATTTCTGTGACCCACTGAGACAACTGCACTGCACAGTGCCAATACAGTTTAAGATACTCAAGACGAGACTCTCAGATCTGGGGCAGAATAGTCTCTCTAGCACAGTGATTCTCAAACTTTTTTACTGGTGACCCCTTTCACAAAGCAAGCCTCTGAGTGTGACCTCAGCCCCATCAATTAAAAATGCTTTTTTATATATTTAACACCATTAGAAATGCTGGAAGCAAAGCGGGGTTTGGGGTGAAGGCTGACAGCTCGCGACCCCCCATGTAATAACCTCACGACCCCTTGAGGAGCCCGACCCCCAGTTTGAGAATCCCTGCTCTATTGAGACCTCAACTATGAAACTTCTTGCCAGAGGACACCCGACTCAGCCCAAGCCTAACTGTGTTTAGTTCAAAATGTGTTGCTCATCTTTTCTATAAAGCCTTCTCCCTCACCTCCCTCCCCCCTTCCAAAATAAAAAAAGAAAGAGAAAAAAGATAGGCAAAACTTCCCTGAAAAGTTGGGCTGAGGAGGGACAGTGAAGAGATGGGAACAGCTTTTGGGCCCCCCCCCCCCGCCCCTTACATAACTTTATTGTTTAGACTCAAGGTAAACACTTTCACTTTAAGTATCAAATTTTCTGAGATTCATTTGTTAGGGTGACTTAGAAAAATCAGTATTATAAAAAATGTGAAATGAAAAAGAAATACTGTTTCACATCCTAGAAAGTGGGGTCTTTTTCCCCTATGATTTTCTCATAGAAATGCTTTCTGGATTCTGTTAGATTCTGCTTTTACTCATCTTCTTAGATGGAGCTATTTCTGAACATGTTGCTAGGAAAACCTTGATTTTTTTCCTTTGCATCAAACAGTAGTTCAGACAGTCCATTCCAAAACATAGACCTTTTGTGTATCAATTCATTGCATTGCAAATGGAAGGAGCAGACCAGTTAAATGGATGCACAATACTCTCACCAGAAACAGAAAAATAGCACCATCCATGGATATGTTTAGAAAAGCTTCAACGAGAAACCGTTCAAAAACAAGAACTCAAAATTCATTATGTTGCAACCTGCTATGAATAAATACTGTAACCTGAGAAAGCAAGAAGCTATTATTGTAAAGGTATTTAGCAGAAATGAGAGCCATTTATATGGGTACCTCTAAAGCCAAACTAAATGCTGCAGATTTTAAATTACATGAGTAAAATTATGGGAAAAACCTATATTGTAAATATTATGCTTTCATTATTTTTGTGACCATTACACTAACGGAGAAAAGCATAATTTTTGAGCGTTATAGTCCCTTTCCACATGCAGTGCAGTTTTGACAGATCGGAAAGCATTCTCATTATCTCCCTTTCCTTCAAACGATTTCAGAACATTATTCTTGGATTGTTTTTAAAAAAATTAAAGTAAGCCATTTCCATTAAAAGGATAACTAACAGATTCTCATTTCTCTAGAAATAAAGATGTATTTTGACCTGGATAATCAGTTACGTGAAGCACAGTACTGCCCCTAAAATAACTGTTAAAAATAGTTCACCACTACCCCGATATAACCTGACCCAATATAACACAAATTCGATGTAACGCGGTAAAGCAGGGCTCCGGGGAGCCGGGGCTGCGCACTCCGGCGAATCAAAGCAAGTTTGATATAACGCAGTTTCACCTATAACGCGGTAAGATTTTTTGGCTCCCGCAGACAGCGTTATATCGAGGTAGAGGTGTATTGTGAAGTGCAATAGTTATCATCTCTGTGTGACTTCCAGATCAATTTTTTTAAACAAGCAAGATATTTTCCCTTAGTTCCAACTCTTGTAAATTCAGCTTGTGATCAGAATTAACCAGTTGCTCCTGTGATTTCCATATTCTGTAGCTACCTTTTAAGAATGTTTAGATATCCTGACAAATACTGCATTGCTGACAGTGGACCTGCCAGCACCAAGGAATTTGGTTAGCCACTAGTGCAGAGGTCCCTAAAGTATGTGGCATGCTCCCTAAGGGGGCATGGAGGAATGTCTGGGGGAGCGGAAAGGGAGCGCCGCCTAGCCCCTTTCCGCCTCCAGCCCTGCTCTGGTCCCGCCTCCAGCCATGTCCCTGGCTCCTGGCCCTGGCCCTAGGGTGACCAGACGTCCCGATTTTATTGGGACTGTCCTGATATCTGCTTGTTTGTCCCGCGTCCTGACTGATGTTCGGCCGGGACACTGGACAAACAAACAATTTTGCCCTCCGCTCTGGCGCTTGCGTGTCTCCCCCCGTCCCCCCGCCCCGACTCCGCCCCCTCCTTCCCCCATTGGATCCCTCCCCAAATCCCTGCCCTGACCCCGCCTCTTCCCCAAGCACTCTCTGGGCACGCTGCAGCCAGCCCGGTCTGCTCCCCGCCCTGCCGCAGGGATGAGGCGCACTGGGCTGGGTAGTGAGCGGTGGTGGGAGGGGCCCGGCCTGGGCTGGGGCGAGCGAGATGCGTTTGCAGCCGCCGCGCCAGGGGTTCCCAAGGTGAGGCAGGAGCTCAGCCCCTCCGCGGCCCCGCGTCTTCCGGGGACCTCGCCTGCCTCTCGAGCCACCCCGGGGCCCCTCCGCCGGCAGCCGAGCCCAGCCCAGGCCTGCAAATGCCGCGTCGTAGCGCCACTCTCCGCACCCAGCGCTGCCCGGCCCCCTCCAGCCCGGCCCTGCATGCCGGCAGCCGGAGCAGCCCCCAGCCTGGGTCGGGGTTTTTCAAACCTGCCCCCGCAGGCCGCCCAGCCCGAGACACCTTCCACGCTGGGCTGCACCGCCCTCTGGCTCTGCGGGCCTAGCCACTGCTGGAAGTTGGCCCGGGGCGCTGCTTGCTGGGTGTGTTGGACTGGAATCTGGCCTGGGGGCAAGTCCCGGACAGTCCAGTGGCCCCAGGGAGCCGGAAAGGAGGACTGGCTTTCCTCACGGGGTGTACAGGGGTCGGGGGTTGGGGAACTTTGGTCTGGGGACACCAGAGCTGCTAGCTGAGAAAGGGGCTGGTCTAGTGACTAGTGGAGCTGTGCAGGGCTCTGCGTGGGACGGGGTGACCGGTGTCTGTGCAGGGGCGTGTGTGTGTGTGTTTGGGGGGGGGGGCAAGCCGGGCGGGCATGGGCCCACGGCAGCTGAGCTGCAGCAGAGTGTCTCCGAGACGGAGCGGAGGCAAGCTGGCGGGGGGGCGGGGTGTGGAGCTCCGGCGGTTTTTTTTTTTTGCGCCCCCCCCACGTCCCAATATTTCACCTGGGTGATCTGGTCACCCTACCTGGCCCAGTCCTGGTGCAGCTCTGCTCCTGGCCCTGAGCCAGTCCCCAGCCTCGGCCCCTCGCTGCAGCCCCAGCTCCAGCCTCGGCCCTCTCAGCCCTGTTTGCATCCTTCTCCCCTGGAGGAGCCGCGGCTCCCTTCCGGGGTGGCAGGGGGAGGGCACAGACAAAAGTAAATTGAAAGTAAATTGAAGTAGTACAAGTCATTACAAAACAAAAATGGGCACATACGTTAGTTGTTTTTAATAATAAAAGGTTTAGCACTGGAATGATTGTAAACAAAGCAAGAGCATATTGACTGAGTGCTTATTTTTGCAATGCTTATGTTTCCTTATTCATATGTTGAGAGCTTTTTAAACAGTTATTCTCTGGAAGAATAAAATAAAGTACACTTAAAAACAAATTGAAGGACATGCTTGAAAAGGCTGAAGGATTATCTTGAAACACTAATTACCAAATTAGGTGAATAAATCTTTAAAAAAGAAAAAAAAAGTCTACACCAATTTTTCATTGCTTTCCTCTATCAGCGTTGAAGGAGGCAGTTATTACATCCAGGCTTTTAATGTAAAAGTTCTCCACTATAGGATGACATGTATTGTAGTGTTCCTAAGTGGAATACTTGCCAATGCGTTCCTTATCTCAAAAAACTAGAAAACTTATTTCAGCAAAAATATATGGATTTGACTGTAAGTAATTTTGCAGTAAAATCATTCAAAGTGCAGTATCCCAGATAGTGTACTTTAAATTCGCAGAAAAGCAAGAAATATGATGTTGTTCTATGCCGTTGCGGCAGTTTGTCTCTTCCCTTCTTGATCTGTAATCTTGAGTTTAGTTACAGTTACAGAGAATAATACCTCTACCTAAAGTATAATAATGGTTAACGTTTGTATATGCTGTTATCCTGATTTTGCATCCAAACCCCCTCCTGCTGGCACCATCCCTTTACAAATATACTTTGGCCTATAAATAACCCAAACCATTTAATTCACTTTTGTGTTATAGCTGTAAAAAAATGCTGGCAAGAATAGATCAGATTTAATTTTATAAAATCATAGTGAGCTGTTAGATCAAGGTGAAGTTAGTGGTAAAGAGAATGTTTAGACTATAAAACATTTACTCTTTTGGGCACGGAGGCAGGCAGAAACCTCTATGGAAAAAGTCCTGTTTATCTAGTTAAATGTTTAATATGCCCATCGCTGTGGTATTTGAGCACAATTTTATGGAGACGTGCAGTGTTGTGTTTTTACTTCATTTTTTTCTTTCAAAAATTCAAATTCCATTATCAAAAGAGATATATTTAAAGGAAACACAATTTCTTGTTAAAATGATGTTGCCAGATTCCTGTCATTGGGAGTGGGGTGATCCTTGTGTTCCCTAACCTCCTCTGCCCCCCGCCCTCTGCAAAAAACCACTAAAACAAAATAACCTCATTGCTGTAGAAATAGTTTGTCCTCGGCACAGTTGATTGTGAAGAAGGGATTTTCTGCTCTGAGAACAAAAGCGGTAACAGGAAATCTGTTCTCACAGGAAACACTGGTACACCTCTACCTCGATATAACGCTGTCCTCAGGAGCCAAAAAATCTTACCGCGTTATAGGTGAAGTTATATTGAACTTGCTTTGATCCACCGGAGTGCGCAGCCCCGTCCCCCCGGAGCACTGCTTTACCGTGTTATATCTGAATTCGTGTTCTATCGGGTCGCGTTATATCGAGGTAGAGGTGTATTTCCAATTTCTGCTGAAGGGCTTCCTGGAGAGATAATGGACTGTGAACATGCAGCCAATGCTATAGTGCATAAGGAGAGTTAATTGTCACAAGCTACAGGAATGTATTTTTATCTGATAGTACATCTACAAGTAAGAAGCTCCTTTAATTAAACTAATCTGACACTTTGTTTCCGTCCCCTGACTAATCATTTTCCCCTTAGCTAAGCGTAAATGAAATTTCTTCAATACCTATTAATCCTAATGTAAGACCCTTGATGCTAGTTAGTTTTGAAGATTTAAGTCCTTATTATTCTAGGCTATCTAAAGTGCAGGTACCAGTAGAAGTGAATTTTTCTTCAGCTTTATTTCTACAGATCCAGAAATGCTCGCTTCTTCAAATTTTACATTGCTAAGAAATGTTTTTTTTAATATGAAGACCAAAATTGTCTTTTTGTGAGTTCCTGCCTAACTTTTCGCAAAACTTAAAACAAGAAATCCTCAACTTGAAAAGTTAGAGACTTCTATTCATAATGGTGATTAAGTGCATTATGAAATACACCGTGCCCAGAAAGTTGGCTGTCTTGATCTTTTTAAGAATTCAGAGTATGTCAGCTGACGAACCTTTGCAGTATGCTTCAAATGGATGACAAATTTGATTATTGCACATAGTGCTTTGGTCTGGATCGTAACTCTGCGTATACAGTATATACTTCCAAAAGAATTCTCACTATTGCTTCAGAGGCAGCAGCAAGAGATTGAAGTTGCCATTGTCTTATGGGATTTAAATAGTACAATTTGGAAATGAATTCAGACTTACTAAGATAGGGATAATCATCCCAAAATAGTAAGCCCGAGGTAGTGGGGCACAACACCTTGAGGAATATTTTGCCTGAACTTGCCATGCACATCATTTGAACAGCTGATACATATTGATGAACCATCTAAATCAGTGATACTCAGACCTCATTGGTTCAGGAGCCAAATTAGCAATCAATATTATGCAAAAGAGGCATGGTAGTGTGAATTCATCGTTTCATTTACTATAGTACTATATATTCATATTTAAACTAGGGCTGTCGATTAATCGCAGTTAACTAATGCCATTAACTAAAAAAAATCGACCACGATTAATCGCAGTTTTAATGGCACTGTTAAACAATAGAATGCCAATTGTAATTTATTAAATATTTTGGATATTTTTCTTCATTTTCAAATATATTGATTTCAATTACAACACAGAATACAAAGTGTACAGTGGTCACTTTTTATTATCTTTATTACAAATATTTGCACTGTAAAAATGGTAAAAGAAATAGTATTTTTCAATTCACCTCATACAAGTGCCATAGTGCAATCTCTTTATCGTGAAAGCACAACTTACAAATGTAGATTTTTTTTTTGTTACAAAACTGCATTCAAAAATAAAACAATGTAAAACTTTAGAGCCTACAAGTCCACTCAGACCTACTTTTTGTGCAGCTAAGAGAAACAAGTTTGTTTACATTTATGGGAGATAATTGGGAAAACAGACATTGGCATGGTACTTCTGTAGTCGGCATTGCAAGGTGCCATTGTTTACGTGCCAGCTCTGCTAAACATTTGTATGTCCCCTCATGCTTTGGCCACCATTCCAGAGGACATGCTTCCATGCTGATGACACTCATTAAAAAATGTTAATTAAATTTGTGACTGAACTCACAAATTTGGAAGAGAATTGTATGTCTCCGGCTCTGTGTTTTACCCACATTCTGCCATATATTTCATGTTATAGCAGTCTTGAATGATGACCCAGCACATGTTGTTTGTTTTAAGAACACTTTCACTGCAGATTTGACAAAACGCAAAGAAGGTACCAATGTGAGATTTCTAAAGATAGATACAGCACTCGACCCAAGCTTTAAGGATCTAAAGTGCCTTTCAAAATCTGAGAGGAACGGGGTGTGGAGCATGCTTTCAGAAGTCTTAAAAGATCAGCATTCCGATGCGGAAACTACAGAACCCGAACCACCAAAAAAGAAAATCAACCTTCTGCTGGTGACACCTGACTCAGATGATGAAAATGAACATGCGTTGGTCTGCACTGCTTTGGATCGTTATTGAGCAGAACCCATTATCAGCATGGATGTATTCCTCTGGAATGGTTGTTGAGGAATGAATCTTTAGTGCATCTGGCACATAAATATCATGCAACACCAGCTACAACGGTGCTTTTCGAACGCTGTTCTCACTTTCAGGTTGCATTGTAAACAAGAAGCGGGCAGCATTGTCTCCTGCAAATGTAAACAAACTTGTTTGTCTGAGCGATTGGCTGAGCAAGAAGTAGGACTGAGTGGATTTGTAGGCTCTAAAGTTTTATATTTTTATTTTTGAATAGTTTTTTTTTATTTTTACATAATTCTACATTCACATAGCCTCTTGACACATTGTTGCCTATAGGATGGTTGTCTAATTTTCCCTCAATGCGCTATTACAGACATGATTAATCAGTGTATTTGGTAGGTATGAACAAACTTAATTGACCCCTGGTTGTGTTGTATGGGCACAACTCAACTGTGTATTAAAACTGGGTCAGATGAGTGTTACAGAAATGTTGTATTTGTAGATTACATTGTGGTATACAGCAGAGCTGAAGATGGCATGTATTGCTATCAAATACAGCGGAACCCCATTTATCTGATCTAATTGGGACCGGGGCACCATCGGATAATCAAAAATCTGGATATTCCAGAGAATGGGCAAAGAGCTTCAGCCCCCGGGGCAGCAGGGTTCAGGCCGTCAGCCCCGGGGTGGTTAATACAGAGAGACAGATAATGGAGGCTCAGATAAAAAGGGTCCTACTGTACTTTATTTTTTTGAGACTTTGGTACTGCCAGCCAAGTTTCTGGACTAGCAAGGCATAGGGACAGTAGAAAATTAATCTCTGCAGATAAAAGTACTCGTGTCAATATCTTGAATTGCTGTATGGAATTAGAACTAGCAGATCTGATACAGCTACAACAGTTGTGGCTTCCTGCCCACAATGGGGAGAAACCACTGTAGATTGCACTGGTTCAACTGGACCTGAATGAAACACTTTCTCAGGTTTACAATCACTTGGTACAAAGAATGCTTTCAAAATGCCTGGTATAACTACTGTGTTTGTGTGGAATGAAGATGTACAGGGATTACAAATTACAGTGCTTCAAATGGTTGGTTGAAATGCTTTTTTTGACTAGTGCAGATAAGGACTTCAAAGGCTTGAAAATTTAAAAAAGTTATTTTCCTGCCAACTTTGTCTTTATCTAGAACAATTTTTCTCTCATTTAAGTGAAGCAGAAACTGGCACATTTACTTATCTGTCTGTGCGCCATTGTGGAAGAGAACATAAATCTGCACAATTGAAGAGTAATATTTTAGTTAACCGCTCACTGCAGAACCATAGGAGGAACTCGTATATGTTCTGGTGTCATATTAAAATGTGATTTAAAAAAAATACATTGAGAGAGTGATCTTTCCATAGTTAAGATCACAACCAGATTCCTGTATTAGTCTTATTTTTAGCTTCCTATAACTTTGGCTAGCAAAATTTGTTTGAGATGAAAATTGCCAGGTTCACTTTGAAGGCAAAGCTGAATTTTTCTACGTGATTTGAAAAAATCAGTGTCACTGTTCATTTACAGGTCATTAAAATAATACCTTGATTTGAAATGTTGACTTGCCATATAATATTGAACTCAGAGGCATTTGTTCGAATACAAACTTTGAGCAGAGCAATTAGCTGTTTAATATTTTGCCTATTGAGACAGTTAAAAACATTTACCTTCTGTCTAGTAATTTTAAAATAAGTATTTAAAACTGGTTAGCAGACTTCTACAAAAAGTCACAGAAGGTGGTGAAACAAGGCTTCCAAGGTAGGTTGTGGAATCCCCATCAATGGAGGTTTTTAAGAACAGGTTAAGACAGGGGTAGGCAACCTTTCAGAAGTATTTCTGCCTGGGCGCTTTTTAAAGACACCATAATAGAGGCCCAACTTCAATGTAAACCCCAAATAAAGAAACACAGTAAAAGAACTAAAAAAGAGCCACCGTGGCTTAACTACCATGTAAAAGAAGCAGTGAGAGATAAAAAGACTTCCTTTAAAAAGTGGAAGTCAAATCCTAGTGAGGCAAATAGAAAGGAGCATAAACGCTGCCAAATTAAGTGCAAGAATGTAATAAGAAAAGCCAAAGAGGAGTTTGAAGAACGGCTAGCCAAAAACTCCAAAGGTAATAACAAAATGTTTTTTAAGTACATCTGAAGCAGGAAGCCTGCTAACCAACCAGTGGGGCCCCTTGATGATCGAGATACAAAAGGAGCGCTTAAAGACGATAGTCATTGCGGAGAAACTAAATGGATTCTTTGCTTCAGTCTTCACAGCTGAGGATGTTAGGGAGATTCCCAAACCTGAGCTGGCTTTTGTAGGTGACAAATCTGAGGAACTGTCACGGATTGAAGTGTCACGAGAAGAGGTTTTGGAATTAATTGATAAACTTAACATTAACAAGTCATCGGGACCAGATGGCATTCACCCAAGAGTTCTGAAAGAACTCAAATGTGAAGTTGCGGAACTATTAACTAAGGTTTGTAACCTGTCCTTTAAATCGGCTTCTGTACCCAATGACTGGAAGTTAGCTAATGTAATGCCAATATTTAAAAAGGTCTCTAGAGGTGATCCCGGGAATTACAGACAGGTAAGTCTAACGTCGGTACCGGGCAAATTAGTCGAAACAATAGTTAAGAATAAAATTGTCCGACACATAGAAAAACATAAACTGTTGAGCAATAGTCAACATGGTTTCTGTAAAGGGAAATCGTGTCTTACTGATCTATTAGAATTCTTTGAAAGGGTCAACAAACATGTGGACAAGGGGGATCCAGTGGACATAGTGTACTTAGATTTCCAGAAAGCCTTTGACAAGGTCCCTCACCAAAGGCTCTTATGTAAATTAAGCTGCCATAGGATAAAAGGGAAGGTCCTTTCATGGATTGAAAACTGGTTAAAAGACAGGGAACAAAGGGTAGGAATTAATGGTAAATTCTCAGAATGGAGAGGGGTAACTAGTGTTTCCCCAAGGGTCAGTCCTCGGACCGATCCTATTCAACTTATTCATAAATGATCTGGAGAAAGGGGTAAACAGTGAGGTGGCAAAGTTTGCAGATGATACTAAACTGCTAAAGATAGTTAAGACCAAAGCAGACTGTGAAGAGCTTCAAAAAGATCTCACAAAATTAAGTGATTGGGCAACAAAATGGCAAATGAAATTTAATGTGGATAAATGTAAAGTAATGCACATTGGAAAAAATAACCCCAACTATACATACAATATGATGGGGGCTAATTTAGCTACAACAAGTCAGGAAAAAGATCTTGGAGTCATCGTGGATAGTTCTCTGAAAATGTCCACGCAGTGTGCAGAGGCGGTCAAAAAAGCAAACAGGATGTTAGGAATCATTAAAAAGGGGATAGAGAATAAGACTGAGAATATATTATTGCCCTTATATAAATCGATGGTACGCCCTCATCTCGAATACTGCATACAGATGTGGTCTCCTCATCTTAAAAAAGATATATTGGCACTAGAAAAGGTTCAGAAAAGGGCAACTAAAATGATTAAGGGTTTGGAACAGGTCCCATATGAAGAGAGATTAAAGAGGCTAGGACTCTTCATCTTAGAAAAGAGGAGACTAAGGGGGGATATGATAGAGGTATATAAACTCATGAGTGATGTGGAGAAAGTGGATAAGGAAAAGTTATTTACTTATTCCCATAATACAAGAACTAGGGGTCATCAAATGAAATTAATAGGCAGTGGGTTTAAAACAAATAAAAGGAAGTTCTTCTTCACGCAGCGCACAGTCAACTTGTGGAACTCCTTACCTGAGAAGGTTGTGAAAGCTAGGACAATAACAGAGTTTAAAAGAGAGCTGGATACATTCATGGTGGTTAAGTCCATTAATGGCTATTAGCCAGGACAGGTAAGGAATGGTGTCCCTAGCCTCTGTGTGACAGAGGATGGAGATGGATGGCAGGAGAGAGATCACTTGATCATTGCCTGTTGGGTTCACACTCTCTGGGGCACCTGGCATTGGCCACTGTTGGTAAACGGGATACTGGGCTAGATGGACCTTTGGTCTGACCCGGTACGCTCTTTTTTATGTTCTTATGTTAAGTGGTGTGCCGAGTCTTCATTTATTCACTTTAATTTAAGGTTTCGCGTGCTGGTAATACCTTTTAACGTTTTTT
>NC_048303.1:20214673-20343847 GCF_013100865.1 Trachemys scripta elegans | reverse complement strand
CAACGTGGTGCATTCCAGCCCCTCCTCCTCCTCCTCTAAGTGGGCAGCAGCGTGCCACTCAGAATCGGCTTGCGTGCCTTGTTTGGCACGCGTGCTGTAGGTTGCCAACCCCTGGGTTAAGCAAACAACTGTCAGGGATTTTCTAGGTTTTCTTGATCCTGCCTCAGCGCAGGGGGCTGGGCTTCATGACTTGTCAAGGTTCCTTATAGCCTACATTTCTATGATTCTATAAGATGAGTAAATCCTGGATAGTTAGCAGTGTTTCTGGTGAGGGTTGTGTGAGTGGGAGGAATAGTACCATGTAATTCTACTTTGACTTGTTCATTGTGATCTGATTTGAATAAAAAATAATTGTTATAATGATGACAAATGCTTATTCTCTTCCACTTCTACTATACCAGGAGGTTTGAGTTAACTGCTTCCTGCTAAATCAGCCTTTTATGTGAATGTTTCTATTATCATGTGGGGTCTTTGCTGTGAACTCGAATATGATCAGTGCTTCTGTCTGAATGCCATCAAAAGCCCAATTAGTATGGCAGGTTTAAAATGTACAGAATGTTTTTTTGTTTGTTTGTTTTAAATACTTGGTGACTGTATTCATAGCACTGCAATCTGTGCTCCTTGAAACATGGTGCTACTTGACATTTGGGTCAACTACATTCTGTCTGAATCTTTCATCAAGGACTAATAAAAAAAAGATGAGAACTTAGGCGGTCTCACAGTTTTAATGTCTTCTAACCCTCTAGAGGGAGCATAGTTATTGTTTAAGATTGCAATCTTTTGAGCAATCTTTCAAGATCACTTGATTAAAAACTGTTACATGGTTAATTGCTTAACTCCTGCGCAGGAGTGTAGTCATGTATGTTTTTGGATTATTGCCGAAGTGGTGAAGTTTAGATCTGTAGGGATTACTGTGGTAATAGTGAAACTAACTTCAACTGATCCAGCAGTTCATTTAAAAAAAGAAAGCAAGGTTCCTAAATGACAACTCTCTATAAAACAATATGACTTAAAAGCAAGGAAATAAATAATTATGAACCTCATGAATCTTAAACTGCCCACATCATAAACACATTTTTACCAAATATAAGGAAAAGCATATTTCATTGTGGCGCAACGTCAACTGTGGTCAGTGGGTTTTTGTTTCATTTCAATATCTAATTTTTCTTTCAAAGGATGCTGTTCATTGGGAAATACTAGTAGGAAGTGCCAGTGGAGAGCCTGAGACATAATCCCTTGTATCAGAGGCCTGGTATGAAGCAGGCCCTGCTCACAGAATCTGGCAAGAACAGGGCTTATGTCTCAGGCTCTCTTCCTACTACAGTGCCATTTTGATCAGGCCAGTAATCCATCTAGTCTAGTATCCTGCTTCTGACAGTGGCCAGGACCAGATGTTTCAAAGCCCACAGTGGACAAGTTAAGGAATAGTCTATCCATAAAAGAAGCTTCTTTCTAGCTCCCATTAGTTAGTGGTTGGCATATGCTCTTCAGCATAAGTTTTTTTTTTTTTTAAATTGTATAAAGATGTTTGTTTCATCTACTACAGTGGTGGGCAGCCCGCGGGCCACACGTGGCCCATCAGGGTAAGCCACTGGTGGGACGCCAGACCGTTTGTTTACATTTTCACAGATGCCTGCAGCTCCCAGCGGCCACAGTTCACCATTCCCACAGCTCCCATTGGCTGGGAACAGTGAACTGCGGCCACTGGGAGCTGCAGGTGGCTCTGCAAATGTAAACAAACGGTCTGGCAGCCTGCCAGTGGCTTACCCTGACGGGCCGCAGGTTGCCCACCACTGATCTAACAGCTGTGGAGTTTGTCAATATTTTTATAATATAAATATTCCTTTTTGAATCTTACTGAACCCTTGGTATTACTGACACTTTGCAGCAATGAGTTCCACAGGTGCTTAATGCTCTGTTTATCTTTATATATAAAAACACTTTACTTTGTCATTTTTAATAGTTTGATCAGTTGACAGAATTTTTGTTAAACTGTTCATAATTACTGTGAGAATAATGTATATTTAATTTGATTAAAAACTGCATATTCAACATTAATGTATAGCAAAATCATGAATACACGCATGCATTCATTTTAGCTTGGTATAACTACACATCGACATATTTGATTTGAGAGCGATATAAAATCTCATGCTTCGTGGTTTAATAAAATCTTTTTGGGGGGTTAGCATGAGACTTTCATGATTATCAGATTATCTCATATCTGCCTACTGAGGAGTTTCTTGCACCTTCCTTTAAAACATCTGGTGCTTGCCAGTGCTGAAGACAGGATGCTGGACCAGATGGACGATGGGTGTGATCCAATATGACTTTTCCTATATTCCTTTGATTTTGATTTTCTTCTAAAGAGTTTGGTTTTGTCCTATATTTTAAGTTTACTTATGAAAAATAGTATTATGGCAGTGTTGACTACTCTATAGTTAAAATTGAAGTTAGCTTCCCATCATAAGCTAGAATTTCAACCCCCCTCCCAAACTTTGGAAATGCATTCTTCTTTGCCTTCAAAATAAATACGAGTTAAAAATTAGTTTGGCTTGAAAATGGCCTACCTTTGGTATTATCTTGAACTACTGTAAGTCAAACGCTTTAGACATATGTGGCTTTCAAATTGACACTATTCCTTTAAGTGACATTAAAGTCACGACAAAAACTCAAGCAATGAGATGCACAGTTAGGAAGATTTCTTGGGTCATCTCTTCCATTTCTCCTGTCCATGCAGGACTTTTTCCTAAGCAGAATAGTATAAAGATCACAGAAACCTAAGATACTACTTTAGACTTGCTTTAGTTCATCCTTAAATTGCTATCTTGTGGCATGTATAAATACTATTTTACAATAGGCTTCAAAAATACTTAGCCAGTTGTATTCAAAACAGGAAACTAATGACTAGAAAAATAGCTAATTATGATAGAGTTGGTTTGGAAAACTACTTTATTCTGCGTGAGAGGAGTACACTGAATAAAGTGTTGCATATAATTAGGAGCCTACCAGATTAATGGCTATGGAAATTGTGGCATGGACAGTGAAATCCGGTGTTTGTATACTTTTTACCCTAGGGTAAAAGTATACAAAGGTACACAACGGTTCTCAAAGTGGGGGTCCCAACCCAAAAGGGCACCACAAGTCTACTGTAGGGGGGTTTTGCAGTGTTGCCCCCTTACTTTTGTGCTGCCTTCAGAGCTGGGCGCTTGGCCAGCAACTGCCGTTCTCTGGGCTGTTCAGCGCTGAACGCAGAGCAGAGAGTGGCAGCTGCCGGCTAAGTGCCTAGCTCTGAAGACAGCACCATTGCTAGCAGCAGTGGAGAAGTAAGGATGGCAGTATCATACCATGCCACTTTACTTCTGCATTGCTGCTGGCGGTGGCACTGCCTACAGAGCTGGGCACCTGACCAGCAGCCGCTACTCTCCAGCTTCCCAGCTGTGAAGGCAGCGCAGAGGTAAGGGTGGCAATATAGCAATATACAATAGGCTTGCAACCTCTTTTTGGGTCGGGACCCCCAGTTTGAGAAGCACTGCAGAGAAATCACACATTTATTGCGGGTTGGTCACGGCATAAATAGCAAATTTCGCAGATGTATTACATGGCTATTTATGCCGTGACCAACTTGCAAAAAATATGATTTCTCTGCGTTTTAAGTAGATCCCTTCATGTGATCTGGGATTGCTTATTGATTATTATGCATAATCATGCTATTTACATTAATAGCAGTCTGAAAGCCAGTATTAAGCATTTCATCAGGGCCTTTCTACTTATGAATGTAAATGTAATGTTAGCATTGCTCAGGAAACAAAAATAATTCTATTCAACCAGTAGAGTGTCTAAATTAGATTACAACTTAAACTTTGAGGTCTGAAAAATTAATTACAAAAATAATTTATATATAGTGCCTATGTTTAACACAGCACACTGAAGGTAACTAAAAAGCTGTCATTTACTGCAATATTTGTTTTAATTTTCTAATGTTTCACCACTTTTCAAAGATAGACATCGAGAAACCAATTAAATAAATCTGGGGTAGGTTTTCTTCCAGATTTTCTGTATAGAGTGGTGGGTGAAAAGCTAATTTTTCTAGGTTTGCAGTGGTAGGGAGATGAAAATTGACCTTTGAAATTCTAAGAAATTTAAAATTTATTTATTTAATTTAAATTCTAAGATTTGACTAGAGAAGACAGCAAGCCTTTCTGTTTTTGGGTCAGATGAAAAACTTTTGCTTAAAGTTGTCTTTCCTTCTGCAGGGTTACACGTCTTTTTGGAATGATTGTATCTCCTCTGGGTTGCGTGGCTGCATGTTAATTGAATTGGCATTGAGAGGACGTCTTCAACTGGAGGCATGTGGAATGAGGCGCAAAAGTCTATTAACAAGGAAGGTAAGAGGAAGAGGCAAACAAAATCTTTTTTTTCTGTATTGTTCTAAGCAGTTGGCTAGGTGTAAATTACAATTTGAATAATGAAAAAAATCTTTTTGTGTATTGAGATATGTTACCCAATCATGGTTAGGGCCCAAATGTGCTAAGGGATCTACAGTATACTGATTATGCTGTGTGTATATGCTTCAGCACCATCACTACTCTGAAGAACTTTTAAACTGAGTTAATGAATTGATGTGCATAACTTGAAAAAATTGAAGCACCTGGGCCCCAATTTAGTAAAATACTTCAGTATGTGCCTAATGTAGCACATGATCAATCTCACAGAAGTCAATGGGACTACTCATATACTCGAGTTGGGCATGTGCTTATGTACCTTATTGAATCAGAGCCCTTCTTAAGCTAAAAATCTGAGTCAGTGTTTAATCCATCACTTTTGCACCTAGATTTTGCAGGTTTTAAATTAAAGTAACTCTTTGTGGCGATTCCTACAATACTTAGGGATTATTAATCATAGCGGCGCTAATGGATATTTATAAAATCAAGTTATTGAAAAAATGGTTAAATGTTGCCTTTTTACCATAAAATAAATTTACTTTTGTGGGCAGACTGCCCTGTTAGCGTTATCTTTTGGTCAACTTTTTTTAAAGCAGAGTTTGAAAACTTTCCAAGCCTCCTCCCAACCTCCTCTACTTCTGAAGAATTGGACCTCTGTTCAGGTAGACAGATCTAACTACTGTTAAGTCTAGTCCAGCAGTATTCAGCCTTAATTTGTTTGCACAGAATCTTTCCCCCCTTCAAAGCCTCATACAGTTTCTTTGGTTTGTCAGACATTCAAGAATGTTTCTTAAAGGCTATATTTATTCTGGATCCTCATACCAATACTGTTTTTCTTCCTAGAATTTTGTTAACTGCTTTTAATGAGAGTCTAAAAGCTGTATTATGTGAAATGATATGGATATGTGCACATGTGCAATCAGGAATAAAAAACCAAATAGCCATTTTGCATTTTATTTTGTTGTTCGTGTATTTAAAAAAAATAAATAAATAAAAGAGAACTTGGAGTTAAAAGATGTTTCAGTCTTAGGTGCTTTGTTTTTCTGGTGTTTGTTGCCATTGAAAGAATACTTCTTTAGTCTCTATAGTCCCATCTTTCCATATATGAAAGACTTAACCTAAAATGGATGAAAAGGTTATGCGGTGCTTAAGGAATAGCATAGCTAAAAGCCCTAAATGCTCATTTTTAAATGTTCATTCTTTCACATCTCATACTTACAGGGGCACTTTCAAGGTTCATTTGCTTAGAATTTGACCTACTTTTTGTTTGAAAAGCCATGCATTCTTTATTCCATCAGAGTGAAGGGTGCATGCTTTTTACCAAAACAAATGCTAAAATATCAGCAACCGCATAATAAAAAGCGCACAAGAACATCTTGAAGAAAGTAATTTATTTTGAGCTTCAAAGAGAGACTTAAATACTGTGGCAAAAATATTTAAATCGTGAGGCCTATTGAAATGGAGGGGCTAGTGGATTGTTTATCCATCTGATTTTGAAACGTAACAGATTAAAATCTGTGAAGTTTTGAGGATCACCCAGACCAGTAAGGGATCCTGTCACTGCCTGCCTTGTAATTTTGGGTGCCTTAATGCTATGCTGCTATGGCTCACTGCTGTGACACCAGTAGCCAGCCCACAAGCCTAAAAGTTTCACCCTGGCTTCCTCTAGTCTAGTGACCCTTTGCAGGATAACTCCCGCAGCCTTCCAGTCCTGAGTCTCTCCAAACACGTCTGCCCACAGTTCTGAACTACCAGACATTTGGACTTTCCCCCTTTGATTCATCATTCCCAAAGGTGTGAAAACAGCCCCATGTTATCAGCTTACTTTGGCACATGCGCTCCACACAGTTTGCACAAGAGACCTGCTTGGGGTAAAAAATAAACAAAAACGTTTATTTAATAGAAAAATCACAGATTCAAAGATGAAATAGTAAGGGAAAGCAAACGCATATAAATTACACAAAATAAACATAAAGATGCAACTTTAGGTTTTACACTTCTATGTTAGATAAATTCACTTTTCTAATACCAGTTATCTATTGCCTCTGAACGGTTTCCCAGCATGCCCCCGAGTCCTAAGGGGGGATCCAGCATACACAGACACTGCCCCACCTTCAAGACTGTCCATGAGTTCTGGATAGCCTTCTCTTCAACCCTTTCTCTTTTAAGTGTTTGCAGGTTTTTTTCCTCTGACTAGGATGGTTCATGGTGGGGGGAAATTCCCACTGAACTGTAATTGTCCATCACTTGCCTTTTCCTGGGTTGTACCATGGATTGTTACTTGTGTCTGACTTTGGGTAAACATCTGGCTGGGGAGGAGTACCACCTCTCTTCTTTCAGGTGAAATTGTAGTACAGATTGAGCATAGAATGCTATGTATATAAATGTATAGATTCACAACCACAGTCTGTATACATATCTCATAATGACTATCAAGCTCAGAACATTACAAGCTTTCATAAAAGACCTTACTCAACATATTTTTATGTACAATAATATTGTATATAAGCAGTTGATTCAGTTGATTCCTCTTTGGGGTTCAGACGACCTGTTCTCCCCGGGGGGTGCCTTAACTCTGATTGTCAGCCACACAAGTTAAATATTGGTTGACTTCATTCTTCTGAAGACTTCATTGACTACTTCTGAGCAAAAGTAATTTTCTTTATGGACATATTGAGACCCTCTAATATGTTTATAATCTTTTTCATTATAAATGTCAAAGGTCTTATCTTTCCATTCTCCTGACAAAGTTCGCATTCACTCCATGTGATGGGGGTTCAAAATGGTGTTATATTTAGAAAGGTTTTCTCAGCCCAGACCACTTCTATCCAATCAAATCCCCAGATTGTTGTCATTCTGCGTCAATGTACTTGTGGTTCCCCTGGCATCATGTGGCCACAGAACTGCTTAACCTTGCGTATCAGGAATCAAATATCTGCTGCCAGCCTCATTTCCGATATTCATGTTACTGCTCCCAAGACAGTTTGTTGAATCAGGAATTATATATGGCAACACCCTCCCTCTTGGGGCCCCCCAATATTTCTCATGCTGTTGCAGACAAGTAAATATGGAGCTGATAGGTCTGAGCTGAGAGTAATTGGATGTTCAAGTAGGTTTTAAGACATCCCCTTCCTACACTTGATCAACAGAGACCAATCCATAATCCACTAGTGAGAGACTTTCAAGTGACTTCTTTGGGCATTGGAGTAGGTCCGAGGAAAGCGCGCACATGTTCAGGTCAGGCAGTCCTTTGGAATTAGGAAAGGAGAATAACTGAGCAAAATAAATTATAGAAGCGTGTGCTGCTCAGTGCAGGGCAGGGGGAGGTGGATTGTAGTATACACTTTAAATCAGAGGTCCCCAGACTGGGGAAACATGCTCCCCTAGAGGGGCACAGAGGAATGTTGCAGGAGGTACGGCTGGGGCCCAGGCCAGCCTCCCACCCCCCCCCCCCCCCCCCCCCCTGGCACCATTGAGTCAGACATCCATAAACAAGTGGATTACCAGACTGTGAGGTCCAAACAGTGAAGAACTTGCTTAAAGAGGAGAAGTTTCATATTTAGTACCACTCAACTCCAAAGCAGCACTGCTGCATTATGGAAAATCAGCAGTCGAACTTCCATATAACAGAAGTATGCATACTCAGCTTCAGGATATGAGCCGTAACCATATCTCTCTAGGCCTTAGTTCACCAGACTAAAATAGATTTCTCCCTTGTGGGCACTTGGTGCTGTGATTGATTTCCCAAGATCATTTCCCCATTTAATAGTGTGGAAAAGCCAGGGTGGTCCTGACCTCCAGGTTGAAAACCTAAGTCAAATTCAGTCCCTAAAAAGAGGCATTTAGAGCAGGCCAGTGATGGTCTGTGAAGTGTTCTTCAAGGGCAGAGACACATTCAGAGGATCTACAGAAGAGAGAAGAAAGAGAGGGTGATTGGGATTGCCCAGCTGCTTCCCTCCATGTAACAGTGCACTGTGTAATCCAATTAACTTCCCCTTGAGTGGAAAACTGGAGAGTAAGAAACAGGTACAAGCAGGTCCCAGTATAACAGGGAGACAAAGGAAAATAACGATGGGAAACTGGCTGCAGGTAAATGGCAAATTACATGATAAAATACCCCATTTTGAGGCATAATGGAAAAATACCTGATTCCATGGCCACAGAATAACAGAGTCCATAGAGTTTTGATTGAGATGAATGGAACAATTTACATTTCATAGAGCTGCTAATTCAGGCTGGCGCTGCTGTATTGGTTTATGTTCGGTTCACCTTTTTGAGGATATCTCCGCAATTGTAAGTACTAGCAAAAAACTTCTTTTTAAATAAGAAAACAACCTCTCTGAAACCCGTTTACATCTCCTCAAGGAGTTATGATCCACAGGGTGAGAAGGCACAACTGCAAACAATCCCAATGTGACAGAAAGATAGGAAGAATAGTAAGATGCCATTATGGCTCCATCAGGGCTCTTTAATGACCTGAAAATAAAAACAAGAATCCTACAAATAGTAGGAAACATGGACATATTGCTAATGATGAATACAAAATAATAGCACAAGGACATAGGAACAAAATCAGAAAGGCTAAGGCACAAAATGAGTTACATCTGACAAAGGACATAAAAGTCAATAAGAAGAGCTTCTTTAAATACATTAGGAGCAAGAGAAAGATGAAGGAAAGTGTAGGTCCTCTAGTTAGCAGACCAGCAAGGGGAAGGAACACAAGCCAAAATAAGGAAAGAACAGGTTAAAAAATACTTAAATAAGTTAGATGTGTTCAAGTTGGCACGGTCTGATGAAATTCATCCTAGGGTACTTAAGGAACTAGCTGAAGCAATGTTAGGACCATCAACATTTGTCTTTGGGAACTCTGGAGGACTGGTGAGGTCCCAGAAGGTTGGAGATTGGAAACATAGTACCTACCTTTAAAAGGGGAACAAAGAGGACCCAGGGAGTTATAGACCAATCAGCGTAACTTGATGTCTGGAAAGATACTGGAATAAATTATTAAAAAATCAGTTTGTAAGCACGTTGAGAATGATAGGGTGATGACAAATCCATGTTGGTTGTTAAGAACAAATCATGCCAAACCAGCATAATTTCCTTCTTTGACAGGGATGCTGGCATAGTGGATCGGAGGGAGCTGTAGATGTGATATCTTGATTTTTAGCAAGACTTTTGACACAGTTTCACTTGACATTCTCATAAGCAAACTAGGGAAATATGGTCTAGATGAAATTAGTATAAACTGAGTGCAAAACTGGTTGGTTAAAAGACCATACACAGATAGTTACCAGTAGTTCACTGTCAAACTGAGAGGACGTATCTAGTGGTGTCTTGCAAGGTCTGGCCTGGGTCTGGTACTATTCAATATTTTCATTAATTACTTGGATAATGGAGTGGAGAGTATGCTTATAAAACTTGCAGATGACATCAAGCTGGGAGGGGGTTGTTGCTTCCTCTTTGGAAGACAGCAGTAGAATACAAAATTACCTTGACAAATTGGAGAATTGATCTAATTTCAAGAAGATGAAATTCAATAAATGTAAGTGTAAAGTACTACAAAGAAAGAAGGAAGGAAAAATGAGACACACAACTACAAAATGGGGAATAACTGATGAGGCAGTAGTACTGCTGAAAAGGATCTGGGGGTTATAACGGATCTCAAGTTGAGGGCGATTAAACAATGTGGTAGACTTACAACAGAGGCTAATATTATTCTGGGGTGTATTAACAGGAGTGTCATATGTAAGACATGGGAGTAATTGTCCCACTCTACTCGGCACTAATGAGGCCTCAGCTGCAGTACTGTGTCCAATTCTGGGTGCCACATTTCACGAAAGATGTGGACAAATTGGAGAGAGTCCGGAGGAGAGCAACTAAAATAAGTTTTAGAAAACCTGACCTATGAGGAAAATTTGAAAAAAATCTGGCCGTGTTTAGCCTTGAAAAAAGAAGGCAGGGGGACCTGATTAGTCTTTAGATATGTGAAGGGCTGTTATAAAAAGGATAGTGATCGATCGTTCACCATGTCCACTGAAAGTAGGACAAGAACGAATCAATTTAATATGTAGCCAGGGAGATTTAGGGTTGATATTAAAAACTCTGTCTATAAGGGTAGTTAAGCACTGTAATAGGCTTGCAAGGGAAGTTGTGGAATCCTTTAAGAACAGGTTAGACAGACACCTGTCCGGGTGGTCTGGATAATCCTGCCTTAGTGCAAGGAGCTGGACTAGACAACCCCTCAAGGTTCCTGCTAGCCCTACATTTCTCTGAGTCTATGAAATATAGTTGTTATGATAACCACAAAAAGTAGTAGTAAACTATGGCCCCTCTTTGTTCTTGTGATTTAAAATGTCATATAGATCTGTTCTTCCCACTTCGGCTGGGGATTAGATATGATGGATGCCTTGCCTATTATAAATACAAACCTATGCATTTTGTGCCACAAACTAAGGAATTGTCTATTAATGCAGCTCAAATCACCACATATCACTTGAATGTCTTTGGGCATTTGGTCCTATCAGACTAATTTATTAGTTTTATGTCATCTGCTTCTGAACATTATTTTCTTTGTTGTATGGCTTCATCACACTGTTTACAGTGCTGAAATTCAGATTTTCATGTTCCTGCCCCAATGATAGATAACTGCATGGCAGATCTTCGCTTTTTAAAAAGTGGTTCTCAGTTTTGCTGCTATAGCAATACTCATAGAGTTTGAAGGCAGCAGGGGCCACCAGATCATCTAGTCTGACCTCCTGTCTATCACAGGCCACCAACATGCTAAATCCAACAATCCAGACACTTGGGGTTGTCCCCTTCAACATTAGTAAGTAGAAATTGAAAACATTGGATTTTGAATGATATCAGTCCCTATATCAAATGTGCTTGCTAGAACAGAGTGATTTAGTTGTTTCTAGAATGTTGAAGTCCCCCCAATATTCAGTCTTGATAGCAAATCACATCTAGAGGAAACTCGCGTTTACCAGTCACCTGATAGCATCCTCCTCCAGAAGGTTCTAATTTTACCAATGTCATGGATTCCATGATTTTTGGGAGGAGGGCTAATTTAATATTCGTGCTCTGACAGATTTTTTTTTTTATAGGTAGTAGTATGATGGTAGACAGGGCTTTATATGAGCATAGGATTGGGATCCAGCTGCTCTTGTCCTAAATTCCATGTACGCTGCACAGCTGGGTGGCCTGTCCCTGTACCCCATCTCCAGAGTGCAGGGAGGACAGGGACATGACAGGGCTCAGGACACAGAGAGCTTGCTGGAAACTTCTGCTGTGTCTGAACTTGCTGATCTACTTAAAAGGGCAGCATACTTAAAGTGGGTTCAGCATACTTAAAGGGCCAATGCGTGTCTGTCTGTCTCACTGTGTGTGTGTGTGTGTGTGTGTGTGTGTGTGTGTGTGTGTGTGTGTGTGTGTGTGTGTGTGTGTCATACTCACCTCCTCCCAACACATAATTGTGGTGGTGTTGTTACTTCTTTCAAAGTGTGTTATTTTAATTGTTTGACTGGTCTGTGCATTTCATAATTTTTATTTCTCTCTTGCTTAAATTTAATTATTTTAGTGAGTTCTAAAATGCCTAACCTGTCCTGGCTGGAGTAATTATCCCTATGGTAACTTTTTAAAAAGATATATTATATCTAGGTTTTTGGTTTCTACTGGTGGTGCACATCTGCACAGTACCTCAATATGGTGCATATAACAAAATTCATTCCGCACATGGATGGAAAAAAATAGAGGGAACACTGCTCTAGTGTTGTAATTCCAGATTTGACTCTCTTTTGGGCCATAGACAAAAAAAAACTTCCTGATTTCCCTGGAGTTCTGTGAGGATGGGTTTAGTTTTAAAGCACTTTGAAAATGAAAACTTTTGTGTAAGTGTTTCAGATATTGAATAAATGACTGGATTTTCTTCAAGAATGCCACTGATCCTGTTGAGGCTCCAAGAAACCTGCATTTGAGAATGGGTCTCAGTTAAAATAATATCTAATTTCACTGTTGCATGGAATTGTTGCTATTGTTTAAATATACTAAAAATCGGTAATGCAATTCTTCTGCATTATGTCTTTAATGTAGGATATGAAATGAGAATTGTGCTGCATATATTTGCATGCAGATAGTTGTTTTTTTTTGTTTGTTTTTTTTTTAAGTAAATAAAAATCATGTCACCAGATGTCAACTGCTGAGCAACAGCTCGCTGTTTACAACAGAAAGATCATAACATTGTTATGGAAGAGTGAATTGCAGCTAGTGGGAGACCACAAAGAAATTTTGATGAATAGTTATCTGCTGAAATGTCAATTCTAAAAATTGAAGTGTAGTAAAGTTTAGCAATAAAGGTTACTTTGGATGGTTCAGTAAGTCTGACTAATAAAACTTAATCAGAGATTCTCTTTACATAATGATTAAGTTTCAAAGTTGGGAACAGTATTTGTAAAGTCTGTCTATAAATGACTCTACTTGATAATTACACACTACTTACTTTTCACAGCTAAATTCTTGGTGGCCTTAATTTTTTGTACAGCAGAAGTACAAACTGTAAGTCACCAGGTATGGTAAAATGAGGTTTTAACTAAAGCTGCCCTGCAGGTTCTTCAGAGAGAAAGAGGAAATTGTTGGTGGTTTTTAAATTGGGTTTAAATTGTTTCAAACAGGATGTTCCTGATCAAGATGTAGTGTGCACTGTTGAGAATTGCAGATCAAATCTAATAGTGTTGTGTGGTATTAAGGGGTATTTTCCCAGTTTTTATCCTAGATGTTTAAGGTGTATAAAATGAGATGAAAATACAGAAGGATGATGTGTAATGCATTCTTTTACTTGCCGTCAGGTGATCTGCAAGTCAGATGCTCCCACAGGGGATGTTCTACTTGATGAAGCTCTGAAGCACATTAAGGAAACCCAGCCTCCTGAAACAGTACAAAACTGGATTGAACTGCTTAGTGGTAAGATGTCAACATAGGATTTTTAAATATTTAAAAAAATAATTCTCGTTAACTGTCATCACTGGATTAGAGGAAATATTGTAAGCTTCTTGGGAAAGGGCCTGATACTTGGTGTGTTGCAGCACTTATCAAAATGAGGCCAGTTGGATAATACAAGTAAATGCTGGTATTGGCTTAACTAGATAGAAGGGATCCAGATGTAAAACTTGGGGATACTTATTGCCTGGCACATCAGATTTTGAGGGATATTAAGCCAAAATATTTGGGAACACCACATCTCCTCTGTTGAGAAATAACAGTTGAATCCACAATAACACAAGCCTTTCTCTCCACATTATAAAAGCCTTTTCCCTCTTATCTGGAAGAAGGGATCGCTTCAGTTCAGGTTACATCCTTATAGTTTACTGTTCACGTCCTCCAAAGATCTTGCCTACCTCCTCCAGTGAAGAAATGGAAGTGAGGAATTGATATTTCAAATTTAAAACAAGGACATAATTAAATTGGAGATTTTATAAATCGAAACAAGCCCACAACTTCCTTTACTTTTATTTCAGAATTCACCATTCAGAGAAACTTATAAAATACTTTGAAATTTGACTAATCAGAATAGTCAGTTCTAATATCTTCAGAATGAAGGATGCAAGATGACTTATTGGGGCACAATTGCCTTGATACAGTTCCACAAATAGGTTTTAAGAGATGGAATGCAAATTGGATTATACCATTACTGAAGAAAATGTTAATTGCAAGTACACTTAAATCCATGACAGTTGTTCTCCACATAGTGCATCAGTTGCACTGAAATAAAAAGGGATTTCTACCATTGAATGATGATCATCTTGTTTTATGCAGTGCCTTTCCATCTCAGTGTAGCAAGACTCATTACAAAGTTGTTTGTCTGAAGGATGGATTAATTTAAATCAAAATGATTTAAATTGCCAGTTGCAGTCATGATTTAATCAGCAAGCAGGAAACCTCGATTTTAATCATTTGTTTTTAATCTTGTTTCACCTTTGTACTTTTTAGGAATTTTCCTAAAAAATAGTTCATTCTCATTGGTTGGTATAACCATTGAAATGTGTTGATTTGCAAACATTAAATAGCCTTTATGCTAAATATGGTACTAATTTTTGCTAACCAGGGGATACGCTATCTATACTCATTTATTTAAGCAGTTATATAACTTAAGTATACATTTATTTGGATTCTTAATTTTTACATTATTTATGTTAGAAAATAGTGAATGATACATTTCATATTTGCTAGATGATATTTTGCTCAGGATTTGTCAAGCTGTATTTGGATGGAAATTAGAATTCAATTAAAAATATGCAAAAACCTGTTTTAAAATTGTTTTATATTAGTAAAATAAAACTAATTTGTGTTGTAAACTTATTTTTTCCCTTGTGTATACAAGAACATGTTTTGCATTTTAAACTAATTTATTAAACAAAGAAAGTATTAACTGTAGTTAGTGAATTGACTGTTTCTGGTCACCATGTGCTAGATTTTCAAAAATATTTGTGCCTAAAAATGCAGATGGATGCCTAATGGGATTTTCAAAAGTAACTAGGTGTCTAACTCACATTAAAAGAAGATGAAAGCAACATGAAACCTGCTTAGACACTGTTTAAAAATCCCACTGGCATCTGTTTGCATTATTAGGGGTCTGTTTTTAAAAATCTGGCCCCATAACCTTTAAGTTTTTAGAATTGGTGGATCTCACCTCCCACCTCCTTGATTTTATTCATTGACTAGGAAAGGAACATAACTATACTGGGTCAGGCCAATGGTCCATCTCGCCCAGTATTCTATCTTGTGACAGTGGCTGGTGCAAGATGCTTCAGAGGGAATGAAGAGAACATGGCAATTATCAAGTGATCCATTCCCTGTCATCTAGCCCCACTTTCTGTTAGTCAGAATTTTAGGGACACCGAGAGTATGTGGTTGCGTCCTTGATTATCTTGGCTAATAGCCATTGATGGACTTATCCTCTATGAACTTATCTAATTTTTTTTTAACCCAATTATACTTTTGGCCTTCACAGCATCCCCTGGCAATGAATTCTACAGGTTGACTGTGCGTTGTGTGAAGAATTGCTTCCTTATGTTTGTTTTAAACCTACTGCCTATCAACTTTATATGGTGACTCCTCGTTTGCGTGATATGTGAATGGGTAAAGAACACTTCCCTATTCATTTTCTTTACTCTATTCATGATTTTATAAACCTGTATCAGATCCCCCCCTTAGTGGTCTCTTTTCCAAGCTTGAACAGTCCCAGTGTTTTTAATCTCTCCGCATATGGAAGCTGCTTCATACTGTACTTTTTCCAATTCTAATACATCTTTTTAGAAATGAAGCAACCAGAACTGCACTCAGTATTCAAGGTGTGGGTGTACATTGGATTTATATAGTGCTATTATGATATTTCTTGTTTTATTATCTATCCCATTCCTAATGGTCTCTAACATTCTGTTCACGTTTTTGACTGCCCCTGCACATTGAGCAGATGTTTTCAGAGAACTATCCACAATGACTCCAAGATCTCTTTCCTGGATGGTAACAGCTAATTTAGACGCAGCACCATTTTGTAGGTATAGTTGGGATTATGTTTTCCAACGTGCATTACTTTGCACTTATTAACATTGAATTTAATCTGCTGTTTTGTCACCCAGTTTTGAGAGATCCCTTTGTAACTCTTCATAGTCAGTTTTGGACTTACCTATCTTGAGTGATGTTATATCATCTGCAGACTTCGCCACCTTACTGTTTACCCCATTTTCCAGATTATTTATGAATATGTTGAACAGCACTGGTCCCAGTACAGATCCTCGGGGAATCCTGCTACTTACCTCTCTCCATTGTGAAAACTGATCATTTATTCCTACCCTTTGTTTCTTGTCTTTTAACCAGTTACTGATCCATGAGTGGAATTTCCCTCTTATCCCATGACTGCTTACTTTGCGTAAGAGCCTTTGGTGAGGGACCTTGTCAAAGACTTTCTGAAAGTCCAGCCAAGTACAGTCTATCCAGTGGATCACCCTTGTCCACATGCTTATTGACACCATCAAAGAATTCTGATAGGTTGGTGAGGCATGATTTCCCTTTACAAAAGCCATGTTGACTGTCCCCAAACATATTGTATTCATCTATGTGTCTGATAATTCTGTTCTTTACTATAGTTTCATCCAATTTGCGTTGTACTGAAGTTAGGCTTACTGACCTGTAATTGCCAGACTTGCCCCTGGAGCCTTTTTATAAAGTTGACATTACATTAGCTATCCTCCAGTCATCTGCTACAGAGGGTGATTTAAATTATAGGTTACATACTACAGTTAATTGTTCTGCAATTTCATATCTGAGTTCCTTTGGAACTCAAGTGAATACCATTTGGTTCTGGGTATCTATTATTGTTTAACTTACCAGTTTGCTCCAAAATCTCCTCTATTGACACTTCATTCTGGGACAGTTCCTCAGATTTGTTACCTAAAAAGAATGGCTCATGTGTGAAAATCTCCCTCACATCCTCTGCAGTGAAGACCCATGCAAAGAATTCGTTTAGCCTCTCTGCAAGGGCCTTGTCTTCCTTGAGTGCTCCTTTAGCACATTGATCGTCCAGTGGCCATATTGATTGTTTGGCAGGGTTTCTGATTCTGGTATATTTACATTTTTTTTCTGTTTTTCTTTCCTTTCTTTCTTTTTGTCTTTTGCTAGTTTTTCAAAGTTGGTTTTGGCCTGCCTAATTATCCTTTTACACTTGACTTTCCAGAGTTTATGCTTCTTTCTATTTTCCTCTGTAAAATTTGACTTCCGGTTTTTAAAGGATCTCTTTTTGCCTCTAACTGCCTCTTTTACTTTGTTTAGTCACAATGGCAGTTTTTTCATTGAGCCTCTATTGTGTTGTTTTTAAAGCGTTTCCATGCAGCTTGCAGACATTTTACTCTTGTGACTGTTCCTTTTAATTTCCATTTAACTAGGTTCCTCCTATTGTGTAGTTTCCCTTTTTGAAGTTAAATGCTACTGTGGTGGATTTCTTTCCTCCGTCCTCCCCCCAGAAAGATGCTAAATTTAATTACATTATGGCTGGTTTTACTAAGCAGGTCAGCTCTATTCACCTCTTGAACCAGATCCTGTGTGCCACTTAGGACTAAAAAAGCTTTCTTGCTTTTTCAACTCCAAACTGGTTTCTCAATTTTGAATGAAATAGTCCACATGAAGAAAATATTCTCTTTGCACCAGCTGCTAGCAAACTGAAACCAAAAGTAATTAAGGCAAAAGGTTCTCTGCTCAGCAGAAACTAGAAGTACTTACATTTGTAAAAATATAAATGCCAGCATTTGTTCCCATTATAAAGACTGAAAATAATATAGATACTTAATGCAGTACATATCGTTGTGACGTATTTATAAAACTTGAGTTGACTTCAAATATGATTTTCCCCCTGATTCTATATATAAATTACAAAATCAGCACCCTCCAACTCATTAAAATTTGAGGAGGGTTCATTGATGCAGCATATTTTATTTAAATTATTTGACTAGAATATAGTAAAATTATGCCTTAACATAAATTGTCATAACGTCAGTTTAATTTTAAACAAGTTTATGTTAAAGAAAAATGTATTTAAATGTATTTGATTTTTTAAAATCATCTCTTTTTATCCACCCTGTTTGTCTCTGTTACTTCACCCAGAATGGAAATGAAATGCAGCTACTCTTACATGGATTGTAGCTGTTGTTGAACACTACAGAGCAACACTATGTAGTTTAGAAAAGAAAGTGAAGAAAACTACTGTGTTCAATGGAAACTACAATATGACTTCAGGACAGGCAGAATGAAGTTAGAGGGCTAAAATCAGTGTTCCCTTGAGATCCCTCCCCCCCCTTCTGTATAGCACAAATAACTCAGATCAGTATTTAAATTAGAGTGGAATCTCATTCTTTCCCTTCCTTCCTTCCCTCTTCACTGATTCACCTTTTCTCCCACTTCATTTCATACTTCACATTCATTATCACTATCCCTCCTCTCTCTTCTTTCACTGTGCATGAATTAATGGGAGAGGGAAAGGAAAGAACAGTTTTGTGATTTAATAGGAGTTCTGGTTAACAGCCCGCTAATCCTGCAATTATTTCCACAGCTTGTAAAGGCATTTACTTTTCTTATCCAAAATACCTCATTCATATTAGCACACTGCCTGTTTTCCCCATGCTGAGCGTACTAGGCCAGTCCTGATTCAAAGGTCATGTAATGTGTCATCAACACCCTAGGTTTTCCTTTAAGGTCTCATCCATATTTTGACCTGGTTTGACCCTTCTGAGCTCTGAGGAGATCACAGCCGAAGGTGGATATGCCTGAAAGCTAGATCAATCTTCTTTATTTATACTCTGTTATTTGGTGGCTGGTTTGGGGGTAGGATTTGGGAATCCTTGGTTTAGAGAACTGCTTTTTGAAGAATAATACTTGGATTTCTAAATAGACTTCACAACAACACACAGTGTTTGTTTTTTAGTATTTTGGCTGAAGACTTTTCCTGGGCAAAAGCCACTCGTATCTTAAATTAGTGCAGTATAATGTAAGTGAGAGAGAAAGGAAGATTCTATTTAAGAAGGTTGCTTATGTGACCTCTTCCAGAGCCATCATGGAAGTGCAAATTGGGCCATATTAAGGCAACTTTTTCAAGCAGGCGTGGTCCCTAAGGTGATCCCTACGGAAAGCAGCCTACAGAACATGCAAACTTGTGTCAGAACATCCACTGTTTCTGAAAATACAACCACCACGTCTAAATCTCTAGTAGTGCAGTTCCATGTAGTTGGACACAAGGTGTCACCAAACTACTCATTTTATTAGCACCAACGATCTACATCTGAGTAGTACAAACACCTAAAAAAGCAAGGAAACAATTAGCTAATATTCCCTACTTACTTTCTCTTACTGTGATCCATTATTTAGGCACAGTTTCAGGACCCACTGGAGGAAACGACGTTGAATCAGGCAGGGCTGGTAGAGAGCCCTGTGTCGTTCACTAGGCAATAATGTGCATGCTGAAGGAGTCATACGTTCACAGGATCTTTGAGTCACACTACAAAACTTTACAGTCAGTTTTTTATTACATTTGTAACTTATTATATATACATGTGCAGCACACCCTGTGTTTCTTTGAAATGTTCTGAAGGAATTACACCCGCTACAATTTAAACATTTTTATTGTATATATGCAAAATGGCATTTTCAAAGGCCTGTAACTTGCCAAATCGGAACATTTGTCATAGAAATGTACGAAAGCCCTTATGAAGAAGAGCCATCTCCATGCCAAATTTTTAACTTTCATCTCCTTGCTGGCTTTTCAAAAAGATATTTTTTTTATATGAGGGAAACTTTTTTGTTTGTATGTTTTTGGGTCTTATCTTTTCTTTCTTAAAAAATTCACTTTCAACAGACTAGGCATCTAAAATTTAAACCCATAAGATAAAAGCTTAAGCAGGTTACGAGTGACTAAAAACAAGAGTTAAATTGAAATATTTGTCAATCTTAGCTAAGCAGTAGCCATTGCTGTAATACTCTGCACTTATTTACATGGTTTTACCCAAAATATTTAAGGTGAAGTAAAATACTTTTAAAGATTTTGTTCTTCTCCTTTAACAGTGTGTTTGGAAATGCCTTTCCTTATTTCATGTAAACATGATAGCTTTCTTCAGGCACTACAGAAGACGTATAGTAGAGGGTGGATGGTCACCTTTATCTCAGATTTGTCTATAAAAAGGAAATGAGTATAAAACTAACCAGGTAAAGCAATTAGAACGATATCTGGGATAAGAATCAGCATTAGCACAACTTTGTGGCAGAAAGAATGGCAATGGCTGAAAACGACAGTTTCCCAGCCTTTTCAAGCGGTAGAGCTGGAAATGGACAACTGGGAAAGATTGGAGAGACATTTTCTTCACAAAGAATTATTTTTATTCATCGTTTTCCTCTGTTTCTTCTCCACTTTCCACGGTTTTCTTACATACGTAAGTGATGACAAATATATAGTCGTAACAAAGTCATCACTTAGCTTGCATTTCACCTTCAACAGAGCGCAAACAAACCAGCTACATGTTTTATGTAAGTTGGAGTGCCCTGAAGTTGTTCAGGGAGGCACTCTTACGTTCCACTTGTCTAAGCCTATATCTGCTGGCCAGAGGTTAGAAGAGATCTGCCAGTAGTATGGCATCTTTCTGCACTAAGCCACTATATTAATTGAAGCTGTTATTTCTGCACTACAAAAAAAGTGAACACTTATCCTTGTTAATAGTCAAGGTAGGAGCTAAACCTTGATTAACTGATTTTTTTTGTTTCTTTTTTAGGTGAGACATGGAACCCATTAAAATTGCACTACCAATTACGAAATGTGCGTGAACGATTAGCTAAAAACCTAGTGGAAAAAGGTGTATTGACGACAGAGAAACAGAACTTCCTTCTTTTTGACATGACTACCCACCCTCTCACCAACAACAATATAAAACAGCGCCTCATCAAGAAAGTTCAAGAAGCAGTTCTTGACAAATGGGTGAATGACCCTCACCGCATGGACAAGCGCTTGCTGGCTCTCATTTACTTAGCCCATGCTTCAGATGTTCTTGAGAACGCTTTTGCCCCCCTACTGGATGAGCAGTATGATTTAGCCACAAAGAGAGTGCGGCAGCTTCTGGATTTAGACCCTGAAGTTGAATGTCTGAAGGCCAACACAAATGAGGTCCTCTGGGCTGTTGTAGCTGCCTTCACAAAATAACTGCGATCAGATTGAAGTGTTCTTCTCTCTTCTTTATGTAAAGCAGTTGTTTCTCTTCTATTGACTATTCATGTTTTCTGTAATTTGTACCTTCTCACATGATGAATCAGCTCTTGTTTCACAGGAATGATAGGTGGTGTATTCCCTCTCCCTTTGTGTATCTGTATACGGATTCTGCTGGTACAAGAGACTTTCCTGTTTAAAAAAAGTTTTGCTGCCATATTGGCATTCCATTCCCTATTAAATTACAGTTACCTGAAATTCTTAGTTTCGTCCATTTTTCACTTTTTGGTTGCTGGAATGGTTTAACTTGGAAAGCACCTCAAGGAAGAAATGTGCATGCACTGTTGGATCACCAAATCTCGGGTTGATGCAGATGTGTACACGCATCAGTAACATTCTGCCGTGCCGTTCAACAAAAGTCACAAAAAGGCCTTTTAAATCACCAAAGTTAAATATTGAAGTGTCTGTCAGGACATTTTATATATAGACATTGGTTCAAATGTGCTTAACAAAATTATTTTAAAATTAGAATATCCATTAAACATCTGCACAAATAGTTAATGTAAAATGCCCCATAAGTTTTACCTCTCATGTAAATCTCTTAACATTTTGTTATATTACAACTCTGAATTACGAGGCTAGTGTAGACAGGTCCAGTTGTTTCACAAAGCAGTTTTGGGATGGGATACATTCCATTATATTCTGTATATAGTTTGAATTGTATATTAACAGCCCCCCATCTTTGTATTTTGCAAGATTTAATTAGTTGTACACCTGTGCCCCTTACTTGCTTTCAGCCATTGCCATTGGACGGAAAGATGGGCCTCTTATAAAGAGCATATGTGTGAACTCTGTGTGTTCCCAATGTCTATGGAGTTGTACCATTCAGGTACAACTCAGCCTAAGCATCGCCTTTTATACTGTTTGTTGTATGGAAAGGAGACCAGTTGCCGTCATTGTTTATATTATTTCTGTATGAAAGAGGCTTGTGACCAGTACAGTTCTTGAGTGCAGTTTTTAATTTTGTTTGTACACAAGTTAATGTTTGTCTCTTAAATGTCATAATCTACTTACACTTAAAAAAAATCAAATGTCAAACCTAGGAGGTCTTGCATGTAAATTGTTAGCAAGTAATGACTACAGTTCAGATGACTAAGATTTCTGTAATGGGAAGCTCTACTATGTTCATTATTTTATATACAATTATGTTTATTAGCACAATGTAAAAAATATAAACTTTGGCTTTTTAAAGTTTATTACCTCTTTACCACTGCTTGTTATCTGCCACTGGTTTCACAGTGTAAATATTATGCATTGAGCAAATTAAACTTTTTTTTCCTCATAACATGCATACTAATAGTGGGGCTTACAGGTGTTTAGAAACTTTTTGGTTAACATTCAGAGCAAAAATACTAAGTGGTGTATAACTGTAGAGTTGAAGTTTAAGGGATCCCTAATCTGTATACTAGCTTTTTACCTACAGTAAATAAACTATGATCTTGAAAGTGCCTGAAACAGAGCAAGCATGTCATTTGTGTTTTGTGTTAACTAGAAAAATCTTATTTTGAGTTGAAAGTTTTAGTTGAAATCCCTTTTATTGGAAGGAGATTGTTTTTTGCATTGTGAATGAAATACTGAATTGTTACTGCCAGTGTTAGTGTCTCACGTGTCCTACAGATTTGGGTGACTGGTACAAGACAATCTAAAGCTGGGTAATAGAATACAGTTGTCACTGGTAGACGTCTCAAGGTGGAAGAGCACTACTTTTCAGCCCAGCCTTAACTGGGCCCCCAGTTTTACACCCACAGTTTACTTTTGATCACTGATGTTGTAGCTTATTTTCAGATACAATCAGGTAATTAAATCTAAATGACCTCAATTCACTGCATTTCTAATTTGTAGGAAACTAATTGAGCCTGTGTTTCAAAATACAGCCCTAAATGTTTAATAGCACTTGCAGCTCGTAAGTGCTGTTATTTAGAGAATTCTATAGTATTTAAAGCATACTGTAAGATGTTTCAAACTCAAAATGTCCTACACAGGTCAGTGTAACCAAAACAAAACTGATGTAAATACATACTTTTAAAGATACTTTAAGGAGATTTATACACAGTGGGCAAGGTTGGGAGAGAGCATGCATTTAAAAATCACACATCTGTCATCTTGTAAGATCACTGTAAGTGAAAAACAAAATGTACTCTTTCAATTTTTTGCATTAATTGACAACTCTTTGTCCATAGTCAGTTTCACTGTCTCTGTTCTCTCCTTTTCTCCCCGTGCCCACCCAAAACATTCAGTCAATTTTCTCTGTATTTCTTACAGGAAAAAAAGCGATCGCAAAACCACAAGAATAGCAGGAGTATTCAGGAACCAAGTGTAGTGCCTAAAACTATTTCTAATCAGTTTTCCAAAAATAAGGAAGGTTTCAGGTTGACAATGTCCCTTTAAATATCTTTTCCGGCATCACTTACATCTTCATTCTGTTTTGCTCTTGTTTTGCTCTCCTGCCCTAATACGGAAGTAAAGCCCATTTTTCTCTCGTAGAAAGAAGTGTAATGATGTGTCCATACACAAGACAGCCGGTAAGGTGATAATGAAAAATTGCTCAGCTGCATTTTATCTTCCTGTCTCGTCCATATGCTTTAGGAATACCTCTGTGATATGTCTGATACAATCAAGTCCTAGGGATTTTCCCAAATCTGAGCTTTAATGAAGATAAGGTGCTGCATTACAGGACGGGCTTTTCAAACATTCTTGCCTTCGCCACTGTTTCAGTAAGATTTCTAGTTGGGGAAATTTAAAATACTCACCATGCTAAAAGAGATCACTTAGCTATTCTAGATAGCTTCTTACACTGCTCTCATCTTAACACTAGCGAGAACTGCAGCTCACTTAATGCCATACTGAAGACCTGTTTTGGCTTGACAAAGCCCTGGCTGGGATGATTTAGCTGGGAATTGGTCCTGCTTTGAGCAGGGGGTTGGACTAGATGACCTCTTGAGGTCCCTTCCAACTCTGATATTCTATGATTCTATGATTCTTGGCTGCTGCATGTCCCCAAACTGGCTAGGACCTACCTGATGAGCGACTTACTTTGAGGGCTGTAGTATTTCACATCACTAACACTGATCACTTCAGAGATACAAACCTTCTGGTTACTTATGTGAAAAATAAATCTAGGTGATAAATTCAGACCTGCTATCTTCTCATCAGCTTTTGAAATTAAAGGTCTTCATGTTTATGGTCATGCACCATGTTTAGAGTTTTTCTTTCCCCCCACATCTATGTATGTAGTTCAAACTACAGAATTCCCCTCATTTGTTAGCGAAGGCAGCATGTCATGTATACTGGACTGGACAGCCTCCAGGTGAAGGCAGCACAAATTAGGTCCCCAAAAGCGAATGGCGGCTGAGTGCTCATGTTTTCACACCTATTTCTCCTGCAAAAAGGGTTTATGACCCAATGTGTTTTCTGTGACCAGGACAGAATTGGGCCTCTAAATAAAGCACCCCTTGCCCTTTACAGACTGGAAACCTTCTTAGTGTGTATTACATGGATTGATTTTTCTACATGAACTTTCAGCAGTTCACTGAATTCCCAGTATTTCCGTTAAGGTGTCCTTGTCTACACTGGGCTGGGAACAGGATTTAAAGAGCAATGTTAGAACTCACTTCCAGCTGAATTCGTTTCCAACAGTTTGGCCAGCTAGATCGGACTACAGCTCACGTGTTGTAGCCTAAGTCCCTATCTGGCATGTGCAGACCCAGTGTGGCTCCAAAAAATGAGTTCATCTGTGCTGTGTCACTGGTTCAGTACAGTAGTTTGGACACTTTCCAATTGTGTTAGCAATTTGGAAACAAGCACATTTTCATTCTTTCCCCATGCCCCATAATGGATGGCTCTGCTGCACAGGAGGGGAAAATCTTTGGATGTAGGGGAAAGGCTGCATCAGGACTCCGGCCTGCATTGAGGCCTGCATAAGAACCAGAGTGGTCTCTGCCCCTGTGCTCGGGTCCTGACCCGTCCCATTGCCAAGGAATCAGCCAGGCCAAGTACTCTGCTAGAAGAGGCTGGAGAGAAGGGAGGATTCCCAGCAAAGAGTCCAGAGCTGAAGAAATAGCTGGCTGCATGGAACAGGTGAGTGAGAGGAGAAGGCTGGTATCTGGGTGGGGTGAAGAGCAGGCTCTTTTTGGAGAGGGAAGAAACAGTGGTGAAATGGCAGTGGTGGTTGGCTTTGCTCCTTCATGCCATTTCCAGCCCTTCTCTCTGTCTCTCTCCCTCACGTTTCCTATACCTTCATATTGCGCACAATCTGGCTCTTCTTTCCCCTTGCCTCCCAGATCTGACTTTCACTCCTGGCCATCTCCAGTTCTGCTCATTCTCATACCCATATTCTAAGCAACTTCAACTTACATGTGGACCGGCTTGTCCTTTGTTGTTTATAGCTCTAGACTTTCTCATGTTCATGCTCTTGTGACCAGGCCCTTTCAATACTGTTCCCTCTCTGATAAGCTCTACCTCAGTCTGCCCTGTCTGATGAGCACCACTTCTAGACAGAACAAGGAGCAATGGTCTCAAGTTGCAGTGGGGGAGGTCCAGGTTGGATATTAGGAAAAACTATTTCACTAGGAGGGTGGTGAAACACTGGAATGCATTACCTAGGGAGGTGGTGGAGTCTCCTTCCTTGGAGGTTTTTAAGGCCCGGCTTGACAAAGCCCTGGCTGGGATGATTTAGTTGGGAATTGGTCCTGCTTTGAGCAGGGGGTTGGACTAGATGACCTCTTGAGGTCCCTTCCAACCCTGATATTCTATGATTCTATGATTCCCTTTCAGTGTCTCATTCTCCTCTACCCACTTCCCATCACTCACTGCTCTGATTTCTCAGCCGATCAACCTCTGAGTTCTTTGCTGCTCTCAGACACCTTGTCTCTTTCTTTTCTCTGACACCAAGGTTTTACTTCTTCAACTCTACTCTCTCTCATCCTTGAGTACCCATTGGTTTGTCTCCTCCACCAGTCTCCAGCCTTGGTTCTCTTCTTAATTATCTCTAATCCTGTTCTGATGCTCCAACCATCCTTCCTCCCCTTCAGATCTTGCTTTAAAACCCCTTCTTTCATCTTGCTTTCTACTATTGACTTGCAACACATTGTTCTACCCAGTCCATTCCTCTTCCTCATTCTCTACTCAGCAACAGCAAACTTGTAAGATTAATTCATTATATAAGGACGGTTGGGTTTTTTTAAAACAGGATTTATCCTGCGTGTGTCTGTCCTCTACTCTCTTCTGTTTGTTTCTATCTTTATGGTCTGTGTCTATCCTACTCATATGTGAGGCCTTTGGGGCAGGGATTATGGTGCTGTCTAAATGTTTAATAATTATAGTATAGAATGTGTGCTAGAGCTGTGGAAAGCTCTGAGATGTCCAGAATGAGCTCACCCTCAGTGAGGACAATTATGCTTGTGTTACAGCCCTGGTGTGGGGTTCCCCCTAGTGTATGGTCACCAGTTTGCCATATTGGGCCCAACCTTTTGGATCCCACGTTCTTCCAAGCCCACTGGGTCTGAGCAGAGTTCAGATGGTCTCTCTAGTTCTAGCCTCTCAGGTACACACCCAAGGTACAGAGTCCCTGTCTGGCATCCCTCCTTGGGATGTGGGATGTTGCAGTCTAGCTGCCGCCCCAAGCCTCCCCTATAGTTTATACACTCTCGTGGGCGCTCTGGTTTGTAGTTTAATCTTTTGGGGACATATGACAGATAAAATAAAAAACATAGGCTTTGCAAAGAAACTTCTCTCTCTCTCTCTCTTTCAGATAGTAGAGGAGATGTACAGATCTATGCAAAAACAACTACCACCTGATCACAATGCCCGGCTCAGAGTCCTCCCCACTCCTGAGAGCCTTTTAGGGAGTGGTCTGGGTTGTGGGGGAGAAGAGGGGGACAGATCCTTCTAGCCTCTACTCTTCCTGCTTAGCCTTCTGATTCTGAGGCTGGTCTGCCCCCTTTGCTAGAAAACCTATCCACAAGATGGAGGAGGAAGGTGTAAGAGCCAAATAGGTAGATTCACCCCAATCTTCTCTTGCTGCATGCCATTACCACATGATTTGACACTCACCACGTAACACAGACTCATGGTGACCTCCCTCTCCTATTTGAGAATTTATATTAATGTCTAAACAAAAGCGGATCCAGTTTTTTTCCCCTTGGAAAGTTTTGAGATCCCTGATGTAATTTCGGTTTCATGGACGTTTCCAAAAAGATCTAATACAGAAGCTTGGAAGGATAAGATTTTTATCAGTAAACTTTGAGGTCACTGAACACACACAAACCAATGAAAAAAAAAATATTTCCATCAATGCTACTTTGCTTGTCTGTAAATTTCAGTTAAGAAAAGTGCTGCTTGAGAACTTGTTAGAGTTTGAGTTAAGGCTATTTATTTTGTATATTTTAACATGTAGACACAATTTGTGTGTTAAATGTTACAAAGCATTAATTTTTTTAATCTCAGCATCGACTGTCAGAAAATCATTGCCTGACCTCCCCATATCTTCCCACACCTATGAAAATTTAAATGGCTAAAAATAGAAAAAATGCTTAAAAATAGACATTGATATTATTCATCAAAATTACAAAAAAAAAAAAAAAAAAAGCCACCACACCTACTTATACAGCAGTTTGCGTTATATTTGTCTGTCTTTTGCCCCTAAGAAAGGGGAGTTGGCAGGAGATGGGTTAAGGACTGGTTCTTTCCCAGTCTGGTGCTGTGCTGCTCTACTTCCTCATGAGAAGGCTGGGAGCCAAGAAACAACCCTAACTAGCATCTGCCAGGTGAATCCACCTCTCATCAACCAAGGAGAGGGGGGGACTTTGGAGCAGTAGGACTTCCTCGAGCACAGGAATGAATGGAAGGAAAGGGGATATTGAACATCACTGCTAACTAATACTTGTGCAAATTTGTTTGCATCTATGTTCATGCAGGAGGTGACTTATTTAAATGCTTATAAAAATTTCAATCATCTAAGAAAATACCACATGACTTGGGTGATCAAGGGCACTTAAAGTAATAGAGCATATGAATACTGTGTGTCCTTGACGCACGGGCTGCCATTTGTTCAAATCAAACAGCCATGATATAACTTGCAATAACACTCATGTTTGGAATAAAGTCTGTTTGTGGATCATTTGCAAATAGGAAATGGAGCTAAATTCACTTACTGAATGAATTGCTTGCTGCAAGGTTTGCCTGACTTAAACTATTAGCTGTTCCCTTCTTCTCTTCTGCAAGCTACCCTAGGGTTACTTACGTTTTTCTCTGATCATACCTGTGGCATTCAGTCAAGTAAATCTGGAGTAGCTTCTGTGGTCTCTGCTATGAGAGGGAGAGAACACATTATCTATGGTACTTACACGGGTGCATTTGTAATAGCCTCCTACCCTCATACATTTTCTTTTTCCTGGAGGAAGAACGAAAGGGCCCCTTCTGATCATATCAATCTGTCAATGTTGTTTTTTTTTCCTGCAATGCTCCAACCATTCAGAGCATAGAAGCCTTACTGTTAAGAAGTCGTTTGGCTGGTAGTCAGGAAAATGACAGCACTGCAAGGGAGATCTGTGAACTGCGAACAGCAAAGATGCCTGCAGCACATTTTCATCCACCTTATTCATCAGAGGAGAAGTGACGAGAGGGTGAAGGAACCAGGAGAGTGCTAAGTGAAGCCAAGGATTTCAGTCATAATTGAAGTGAAACTTCAGGTGAGGGTTGCCCAGATGGAAGCAGAAGAGAAGAGCAGGCTAGTGGCCATCCTACAATCAGCAGTTCCTTCAAGTGATGTTCATCAGCTGCACAGAAGAGAGTTCAGAAGTGTGCTGAACATTTGCCCTTTGGATTTATGCTAATGAATGGGGTCTGAGCCTTTCCTGTGCGGCATTCTTTGTTGTACTGTCAAATGACTGCATGCACTCAGCCCTGCTCTGCACACACATCTCGCTCTCTCAGAACCACTCCGAACTTGCAAATAGGCCACTTAAAGTTTTCAAGAGATTGTACCGAGGCATTACAGCGGGGAAAGTTGTGATGACTGACAGGACTGAGCCTCATCAAGGCTGCCCTTGAATCCTCTCTCCCTGTAGCTTTGCAAAACGCCAGATGTCGAAAGCCCTGCACTATCATGTCTGCAGGAATAAGCAGGGCTTCCTGCATTCAATGTATGCCACGTGGGGATAGATGGAGAGAGCAAGAAAATTGCAAATTTTCCATTATCAAAGGAGACAGTTGCACAGTGAAGAGATTCATGGCTTGGGCTGTGACTCCTAATTCAGTTGCTTCAATGACTTTTCCAGTGTGTCGGTTGATGAAATGGCAGAGAGAGCGCGAAATGTTCTGCTCTTAGCTTGTGTGCAGAGAAATCCTTTGGGTAGGGCAAATTGGGGCGACCGCTCCAGGCCCCGCACTTTGGGGGGTCCCGCAGGCCGGTGTGACTGGCTGGCACAGTCAGTCCCGAAAGAGACGAATCCGTCGCTTCCGCCCCAGGCCCCGCTCCGCTCTAAGGACGGCCCTGCTCGGGTGTATTGGAGCAGGAAGAACAGTGTTCAGCAAAATGTTCTGTCCTGTTAGCAGTGGCCAGAATCATACAACTAGAGAAAAATGGTTCCGTTGTTTCAAGGGGACGCTCCAGAAATTGAGTTGAGAGTTCAAATATTCAATCGCCGGCTGCACCGAAGGACCAGGGTAAGGCCATCATAGTTGTAAGGATGTGGGCCACACCTTGTGCAAGAGAATGTTAGTAGCCTATCAGGCATACTATATAATGTATCGTAAGGCTCTTATCTGAATGCTGAGCCCCAAACTGCATGCTACACTTGCATATAGTGTAGCGCTTTACTGCTCAAGAAAGGTGCCAGATGAATGGTCAACAAGGGTGGTTACGGTGATGTAGACACAAGTTCACTGAGAAGAGGACTAAGCCCACCAAACTCGCTTCAAATAGGCTGCTGAAAAACTGACCAATGATGGCAACTTTTGGCCACCACCAGGGTGGGCTAGTCTTGAACTGAAGACCTATAGGTGGAAGGAGAGCCCTGTATCCCATGACCAGTGCCCTGATAACTTTGTTTCTTGCTACTCCTGTAAACTTTTAGAGGCAAGGAGTTCCATTCATAGTGTCCTGTGACTGCCTTACAGATTTGTTGACTGCCATGAGCCAGTCTTATCCTGAACTGTAGCATTAAACAAGGAAAAAGGAAGAATCTGTGTGGTTGGGAAAGCATAAACTTGCAGTATATTTCCTGGAAATAAAAGGCCTGCCACATTTGCATATCATCTTTGACATTGTGAGTGAATTCTGCCACTCTCTGCAAGGGGGGTTAGGCATATTTTTATCTCAGTGATGTATTTGCCTTCAAATGGAAAAGAAACAAGAAGTATGTGTCCATCTTTAAGAATGAATACATCAAGGATACCCCCGCAATGCATTTTATTTCTCATCATGGCCTCTCTTCACTATGTCAGTCTATCCAGTCATCTGTAGTTTTTAACATGCTCCTCAATGCAGTGCTTAAGCGCCTATGATATTTCTATTCAATTTGTAACTACAGATTTCTTTTCTGGAAGCTTCTTACCTAAGACCAATAAACAAGGTGGCCTATGCCTTTGGCCTACCTCAGGAAGAGGACAAGGTTAAGATCACATCAGAAGCAAACAGGCAGTGCTTCTGAAGAATAACCAGCTTTCAGTATCCCTCCACAAGTAGAAATATTAACAGCGATCATTTATAGTGAAGAAACAGAAAGGAAGTTAAACAAATCCTACTGCAAGCTCAGTTTGGTAAGCAGTCGGTTCCTAGCAGAAATTGTGGTTACCAAAAAAAAAAAAAATCAAGAAGACACATTACATTTACTATTTTATATCTGCTTGAGAATTAGAAATCCCTGTTCCCTCACCCTTGTCAGGAATCCACTTTGGCTGTGAGCATCCTTTATGAAGATTATCAAAATGCTCAAGCGAGAAAAGGAAAGTTTCAGGGCAATTTTTGCTTATCAGTGTAACTGGCGTACAATTGCTTTTAGAAAACGAGAGCTTTTAAAAAATAGCAGTGTGCATTTATGACTATTGGGTTTGCCACACCAAAGCTGGAAGGGAGCAGTGGGGGAGAACCTAAGGGTTGGAAGAGTAATGTTAAAGCTTCTGGGTCTGAAATGAATAGGATAACACTAGCAGTCAAGTCATGGCAACACGGGTGGCAGCTGGGGCTAGCCATTCACGTAGATCATCAGGCTCCCAAGAGGCCTGTACAGCCCTTGCTGCTGCCAGTCCTGCTGCGGTTTCACTGCTATTGCTATTTGAGATAGCTGGATCAAAGCTAGCCCTGGTATGTCTACCCACGCTGCAATCACACCTCACGCTGCAGTATAGACACACCCTGAGCTGTGTTTTAGCCTAGAGAAGTGGTTTCTAGTCAACTTTCATCCCTGAACTACTGAGAGTTCCCCTCATAAAATGATGCAAATGCACGGGGCACAATGCACTACTCGACATTCTCCTTGGGTCATGGAGGGTCATTGGGATGTTGCTAGCCATCTGTAAACAAACCAGCACACACTGAATGTTAATGCAGTTAGCTCAGGACCATGCTTCAGAGCTTGTATCTAAAGCAGCAGGTGGAAACAAATTACAGTTCAACAGCGATTACAGTAATGCACCCTGCATGCTTTGTGGTGCTGTAAAAATAAATATTAATATAGCTACATCTGAAAGGGCCTCTCTTTCGCTGGTATTTTTAAAGCCTGGGTAAATCTCTCATTCTCATTTCACAGAACATACTTGTACTAATCAGTCTGCATTGGGGCAATTTATAAACATTTTCATTTTATTACAATAAGTAATATTGTGGTTTTTTTTAATCTTGCTAGTGATTCTTTACTTGCACTAATCTAAAATACAATATAAATACAAGAAATATAATTATTCCATGGAACTGTCTAATGGTTGTTTCTGGCTTCATAGATTTAAGATCAGAAGGGACCGTTAGATTAAATAGTCTGACTTCCTGTATATCACAGGGCATTGAATTTTATTCAGTTACTCTGGTGTTGAGCTCAATAATTTGTGTTGGACTAAAGCACCATCTTCCAGACAGGCATCCAGTCTTGATCTGAAGACATCAAGCGATGGAGTATCCACCACTTCAGTTGGTAGTTTGTTCCAGTGGCTAATCACCCACACTATTAAAAATTTGTGCCCTAGTTCTAATTTCAGTTTGTCTGGCTTCAGCTTCCACCCATTGGTTCTTGGGTGTTTTTTGATTAGATTAAAGAGCCCTTTAGTATTTTCTCCCCATGAAGGTACTTATATAATGTAATCAAGTCACCTCTCCATCTTCTTGTTGATAGGGGTTCACTGATTGAGCTGTTTACACAGGAAAGTTATACCACTGTCAGCTCAGGTGTGAAATTAAACTGGTAGTTCCACTGGTGTAACTCCCCCTATAGACACGTTCATTCTGGAATAAGAAGGGCATTTTTTTTATTTAGCTTAAATTCTTTCCAAAGCAACATAAACTAAACTGCAAAAAGCCACTCTTGTCCCATAATAAGTGTGCCCACATGGGGAGTCATAATTATATCAGTTTACATTCACACCTTGGCTGATAGCGATATAACTTTCCCATGTAGACAAGCTCTCAGGCTCTCACTGTAAACCATTTCTCCAGCCCTTGAATAATTTTTGTTGTTTTTTTCTGCACTCTCCAATTTTTAAACATCATTTTTAAAATGTGGACACCAGAACTGGGTGCAATAATCTGGTATCAGTCTCACTAGGGCTGTATACAGATGTAAAAATCACCTCTCAATCCCTACTCATTCCTCCCTGTTTAGACACCCCAGGTTTGCATTAGCTCTTTTTTGCCACAGCATCGCACTGGGAGTTCATGCTCAGTGGCCTATCAGCTGTGACCCCTACATTCTTTTCAGAGTCACTGCTTTCCAGGGTACAGTCCCCAATTCTGTGGGCATGGCCTGAATTCCGTGTTCCTAGATGTATGACCTTGCAACTGCCTGTATTCAAATGCATTTTGTTTGCATGGGCTCAGCTTGCCAAGAAATCCAGATTGCTCACTGTAACTGCCCTGGCCTCAACATTATTTGCCACTCTGCCAGTCGGTGTCATCTGCAAATTTTATCAATGACCAAAAAAACTCATGAATAGTGTCAGATCTAGTACTGGTCCCTGTGGAACCACACTAGCAACAACCCCATTTGACAATTCCCCACTGAGAACTACTTCAAAAAAGAACTAGGTAAGTTAATGGATAAGTCCATCAATGGCTATTCGCCAGGATGGACTGGGATGGTGTCTCTAGCCTCTGTTTGTCAGAAGCTGGGAATGGGCGACAGGATGGATCATTTGATGGTTATTTGTTCTGTTCATTCCCTCTGGGGCACCTGGCATTGGTCACTGTCAGAAGGCCGGATACTGGGCTAGATGGACCTTTGATCTGACCCAGTATGGCCGTTCTTATGTACTTTGTGAGATCCATCCATTAGCCAGTTCTTCATCTGTTTAATGTGTGAGTTACTGATATTTTACAGTTATAATGTTTATTGTGTTATACTTTACATTCAGTTTGGCAACACATTATATTGCCCTGAGAGTACTGGTTATGTTATGACCAGTTAAGGAGGTCTTTTGGAGAAAGGTTAGCTTTGTAGTTATGGCTTGGGACTGGGGGACTGGGGTTGAATCCCCAGCTCTGCTATATATGTCCTGTGCGATCTTCAGGGTTGTCAAATGTCCCCCTTCTGGCAGCTCTGTCGGAGTCTCAGTGCATCTGGCTGGGCTGCATGGAGAGCCTGCCACTGCTTCTCCAAGCCAAAGCGGGAGGAACCCACTCTTCAGGCTGCCTGGTCGCGCCTCTGCCTTTCCTCTTGCTGCTGGACGTGAATGGCAGAAAAGGTGGCAGGAACAGCAGGTGAGGCAGCTCAACATTGGCCCCAGCTGCCCCAGCTATTCCCATCAGGTTGCTCACAAAAAGTGCACCTTAGAACTCCCAGACACCTTTCAGAAATCACCTCAGCACCCCCAGCACTACCCATTTTTTTCTAATAGGGAATTCATTCCTGTCACAACTCTTCCAGCCTCAGCTGCTACAGCTATATTCTTAGTTGTTGGGGGTAACTATTCTTAAATCCTGTCCTCCTGGTTCCTTCTGAGATGATCCTTATGGATAAATTGGGTTTAGTCCTGGGACCCAGCTGTAGCCTGTACACCACTTCATTTACCTTAATGAGCACTGTATAGGGTCCTGCCCAGCTTAGGGAGCTTATAGGATTGTGGAATTAGAGTGTGGTCCCCTCTTTTAAAAGTTTCCCCATGGGATCTTACATCATAGTCTTTATCTGAGGCTATGCTCAAATGTCCTCTACCATACAGTTGAGCTTTTTTTCAGTTTTGGATTGTAGGATTTCTACATAGTCCAAATAGTCTAATTTCTTTTCTTCCTCTTCAGGGACTCCATGCAAGAGGTTTGCTGGGATCCTTAACTCATGCTCAGACTTGAGGAGTGCTGGGGTACATTTTGTATTCTTTGACAGTTTTTCCATAAGCCATCAGTAGGAATGGGATATGTTGGTCCGAGTCCCTTTGGTGATGTTCTACAAAGATAGACAGGTGAGTCCCTAGAGTCTGATTGAACCTTTCCACCATCCCGTCAGATTGCAGGTGCGCTACAGTGAATTGTGTGGCTCTCTAGACACGCACAAACCTGCAGAAATACTATGAATTCAAGGTTTCTCCCTTGATCTGTGTACAGCTCACCCATGACCCCAAATCTGGTGAAGAATTCATTCACTAGAACCTCTGCTACTGTCACAGCCTTTTGGGCTTATCTTGTTAAGCCTCAGGCCATTTCATAAACCAGTCCATGGCTACCAACAAATATGATGGCCAGACTCTGTCTCAGGCAAAGGGCTCAATCCTCTATCCCACCGCGCTCCATTGATGCCCCCACAAGACGGGCTCCCCCCTTTTTAGGGGGACCCTTCTTTACAATGCAAGCATCACATTTTCTACAATTTTGTACATCCTGCCTGCAGAAATAGAAATTATCTCTCAGCTTGGCCAAGGTTTTTGTAACCCCAAAATAGTGCCTCCAAACATCAGCATAAGCATCTCTGTCCAGTATGAAAGGGGGTTTGAAATCTGGGTAGGCTTCAAACATCAAAAGACAATTATCTTTAAAAAAAATCTCATGAGTTTGGGGCCAATCTCTTGATTTTTGAGGGCCTGACTCATGAGTTTTTAACTTTTGGGGTTGGCAGTTCTTCTATTTAATAGAAGGTTTACTTGTTCTCTCTTCTTGCCGGCATAGACCACAAAATGTTCAGCTCAAAGCTTTTAACTTCCCTTCTGTGGATCCACACTATAGGCCATACACGCAGGAGAAAATATTAGCAGTAATTCCTTTAAATTACTATAATAAAGTTGTCATCAAGGGGTTAACAGGGTTAGTCAGAGTCTTATGCGTTGCAGCCATGCTCCATCACTGCCTTACTTCCTGTTTAGTTAGTGGGCGTTTCCCCGACTGTCGTGTTGCAGTTAAATGAAGCAGCAAATTCCCAGGCTGCAGTCCTAGGCATAGATTTATTTTTGTTGCACTGAGTGCAAAAATTACTACAAGTGGGGGTGTAAACCTGTGATGCACCCCATAATGCTTTATAGAAATATGCTTATGAGAGTAAATATGACACAACTGGAATATGTTTTATCCTAGATATGCCATGTAACATAGCTTTGCAAAGGTTATGTTCTTCTGCATGTATTCATCCTATTTGTATGCACATATCATTTTGATATCTGAAGTTATGAGCGTTGGCTCTATGCTTGTATTTAAAGTGTTTTTGCTATAGAAAGCACCTAGGGCAGATTGGGTCAATATAGTGTGAAGGGGTTATTCAAGTAATTCGGAGTACTTGGTTAACAATGAACCTTGATAGACGCCAATCCACATCTGAGCTTTCCTGGGAACGTCCTGTAGAAAACTGAGTCATGCATGGACATGTGACTTGCCCATGTGACTCCAAAACTCCATCTTGTAGCTGGATTCTGCATAGGAGAACAAAGGGGTTTCTACCCACAAGAGAGAGTCTATTTAAGCCCCTGGAAATCCCTCCATTTTGTCTTCAGCTGGCTCAAGAGGTAGCCTCTCCACCCCCAAAGGATACCTGAAAGAAACTGGAACAAAGGACAGTAACCACAGGGGTCTGAGTGATTGCTGGACCCAAACTAGAAGGAGGCTAGTTTGTAAAAGAAGCTTATTGGAACATCTCTGAGGGTGAGATTTCATCTGTAATCACGTTCTTGCTGTATTAGGCTTAGACTTGCGTGTTGTATTTTATTTTGCTTGGTCATTGACTTTGTTCTGTCTGTTATTACTTGGAACTACTTAAATCCTACTTTTTGTATTTAATAAAATCACTTTTTAGTTATTAATTAACCCAGAGTATGTATTAATACCTGGGGAGGGGGGCAAACAGCTGTGCATATCTCTCTCTCAGTGTTATAGAGGGCGAACAATTTGAGTAAAATGGATTTATTTGGGGTTTGGACCCCATTGGGAGCTGGGTATCTAAGTGTTGGAGACAGGAGCACTTCTTAAGCTCTTTTCAGTTAAGCCTGCAGCTTGTGGGGGACGTGGTTTAGACTTGGATCTGTGTTTGCAGCAGGCAAGAGTGTCTGGCTCAAACCAGGCAAGGGACTGAAGTCCTAAGCTGGCAGGGAAAACAGGCTCAGAAGTAGTCTAGGCACATTAGGTGGCAGTCCCAAAGGGGGTTTCTGTGATCCAACCTGTCACAGGGGACGTGTGTGTGTGTGTGTAAACCAGCACTAGTTGGCCCCTCTTCAAAATGGACCTGCTCAGCTGCAAAGGTGGTGAGGTGTCCCTGCCCCACTATTTCTGTCCCCCACTTATTTCCCTCTCACCAAGGCCCTCTCCTCTCCCCTCTCCGTTATCCCACGTTGGCAGCTTAAGAGTGGTGGAGGAGAGACAGTCTCCTTGCCCTCAGTGTTACACTGGTTCCTGCTGTAAAGGAGGACTCAATGCAGGGGAAATTGTGCTCAGTTTCTGTTGGGTGCACGGCAGGGACATTAGCCAGAGTTGAAATTGGCTACTGGCATTTTCAGATTTTCAAAACTGTAAGGTGAGCGTTTCAGGCCCCATGCAGCCATTGTCCAGTTGCACCATGGTTTGAAGCAGTCGCTTTAAATTGTCTTAGACATGTCTTCAATCACATCTATATTTGATAGTTATTTTTAATTTAAAATAAAAGCTGCATGTTAGTTGACAGGTTTTTTTTATATTAGTTACACAGTAAAAGAACCCTTTAAATGAAGACATGAATGTTCATCAGTGCCTATCCTAGACTATAAGTAGGTCACAAGATGCTGAAGTGGTAAGTGAAGTAATACCCAAGCAAATCAAAAGCGACAACTGCTAACCCATATGTTAAAAAATTTCCTTTGTTCCTTGCTCTCAGACATTTCAGCCATAAAAAATTCAAGTGAGGCACTTAGCAGGGGAACTGGCTGTAGAGAATGGCTACTTACTTCAGTGCAAAATTATTACACTGACATTAACAGATATGTCACCTCATCATGGTGCACTAGGGACACAGAATGCAGGTAATGGGAATTAAGAGTAATGGGAATTATGAGGATAAATGTCTGCGAGAAGGCAGCCTCTAGCTTTTGCTCTTCTAGGAGAAAATCTTGCCAAAAGTATCTAAAACCCAAACTTGCTTTTAAGAGAGGCTAAATAAGAATAGATGCAAAGTAAAACAAAAACCCACACAACAACCAGCTGACATTGCTGAAACATGGCATCTGTGCTGACTACAATGGAGTTAGGGAGGTGTCTGTTAATTAGATGGGACTTGTAATCTAAGCAGGTCATGTGAACATACGTATTTACAAAGTACTTATTTTTGCTCCTAATCACTTATGGCATTGCACTGAAATACTACTGTCTTGCCTACTATCACTAAATGAGTGTATGGGCTAGTGACTATGAACACAACCAGTTCCATTACTGAATGGAATGGTGTTTCCTTGAAAAAACTGGTCCACCAAGAGGGAGGCTAATGAAAGGGCTCCTTTAGCTCAAGTGGTAGGATCATGGACTTCTTGGTGCAGAAGATCTCAAGTTCTATAGCTGCTTGTGCCTGTGAAGTGGGCAAAGTGAAGTGAATCAATAATTACATGTGTGAAAAATATGTGTGTGTGTGTGTGTGTGTGTGTGAATTATATGTGCAGCCATAGATAATTGTTGCCTAATCATTAGATTTGAACTCCTGCATATTACAGATGCTGGAGGAGTGTTGTGTTGTTGTAGCCATGTTGGGCCCAGGATATTAGAGATACAAGGTGGGTGAGGTGGTATCTTTTATTGGACCAATTTCTATTGGTGAAAAAGACAAGTTTTCGAGCTACACAGAGTTTTTGAAGAATATGTAAAACTAGTCAATAGCAGACCTTCCTTTGGTCCTTGCTATTAGCATTCAGGGCAGTAGTGCGTGCACTTGCCGATAATGAGCTCTGAAATGTTGCCGTGTTAGTTTTATCATTTTAATTAAATAGAACAGCCTGCTTTTATGTTAATCAGGGATTTCTTATTCACACAAACACGGCAGATTTTGGCACAGGCCTAGGACCCCGATTAGGTTTTAATATTTGGTTTTGCCTTAGATTTCCTCTGTGACTTTGGGGAAGTCACTTAATTTTTCTCTTGATCTTGGGCCTGTAGGTGCTACTGTAATACAAATAAATATTAATTCTTAGCTTCTTCATAACATTGATTATGACTGTTTCATGGATGGTAGCCAGGGAGTGAATTATTAAACACCAAAATTTAAAACACCATAACATTGGTAGACAGGTTACATTAATATCACAGGCATGTATAATTGCTTGTATTTGCATAAAAGTTGTGTGTACTATCCTGGTAGCATGAGGGAAATTGTCTTATACAGATATTTTCCACTTCTGGTATATGGATATTTTCCCACTAATATTTTTCAAGCCTCAAATCAAATCATAGAATCATAGAATGTCAGAGTTGGAAGGGACCTCAGGAGGTCATCTAGTCCAACCCCCTGCTCAAAGCAAGACCAATTCCCAACTAAATCATCCCAGCCTTAAAAACATCCAAGGAAGGAGATTCCACCACCTCCCTAGATAATGCATTCCAGTGCTTCACCACCCTCCTAGTAAAATAGTGTTTCCTAATATCCAACCTAGACCTCCCCCACTGCAACTTGAGACCATTGCTCCTTGTTCTGTCATCTGCCACCACTGAGAACAGCCCAGCTCCATCCTCTTTGGAACCCCCCTTCAGGTAGTTGAAAGCAGCTATCAAATCCCCCCTCATTCTTTTCTTCTGGAGACTAAACAATCCCAGTTCCCTCAGCTTCTCCTCATAAGTCATGTGCTCCAGACCCCTAATCATTTTTGTTGCCCTCTGCTGGACTCTTTCCAATTTTTCCACATCCTTCTTGTAGTGTGGGGCCCAAAACTGGACACAGTACTCCAGATGAGGCCTCACCAATGTCGAATAAAGGGGAACAATCACGTTCCTCGATCTGCTGGCAATGCCCCTACTTATACAGCCCAAAATGCCGTTAGCCTTCTTGGCAACAAGGGCACACTGTTGACTCATATCCAGCTTCTCGTCCACTGTGACCCCTAGGTCCTTTTCTGCAGAACTGCTACCTAGCCATTCAGTCCCTAGTCTGTAGCAGTGCATGGGATTCTTCCGTCCTAAGTGCAGGACTCTGCACTTGTCCTTGCTGAACCTCATCAGGTTTTTTTCGCCCCAATCCTCTAATTTGTCTAGGTCCCTCTGTATCCGATCCCTACCCTCTAGTGTATCTACCACACTTCCCAGTTTCGTGTCATCTGCAAACTTGCTGAGAGTGCAGTCTACACCATCCTCCAGATCATTAATAAAGATATTAAATATGCTGTGATGCAACATACAACTGCCTCTGAGCAAATACAGTGCCTCAAACTCAAACTAACACAGTCTAGTGTTTGCCCCTGTAACTGATGGTATGAATGGTTGAGGCATAGGCCAGCTAAAGAGGAAATTGCTTCTCACTGTCATAAGTTCTGTGTGACTAGCTTGAAATTGGAAGGAATTCCTTGGTAACAGCAGAGGGTTTTTTCCTTTGACAGTCATTAATTGTCAGCTATGTTTCTATAAGGAACCTTGAAACTTCTGTAATAAAACTGTCTCCAAAAAATAAATTATGGAGTCACTGGTCTCCAAAAAATAAATTATGAATTAAAATACAAAATGCCCTCAACTTATGGACAGTGTTGTCACACTTCTGGTAAATATACCAAGGATGTGACCATGAAGGTGTTGGGGCTTCACTCCCTGGATTACTGCTCGGCTCTTTTTGTATTTGCTGACGAGCACTAAATATTTTTTTCAGTGTATATAAACATATGTCTGAAATCCTTCAATAGCACATTTTATCAGCTGAAAATCTAGTTTAGAAAAAGAAAAACAACAAACAAATCAACACACAGTTGACCTTGAAGTAATCTCCAAGTTCTAGACAACAGCATATCTAGCAGTCTAACTGTGATATTTATAGACCATCCTTCGCTGCCAATTAATGTAATCTACCTAATCACCATATCTGTGGAAGGTTTTTTTGGCTAAACTCTGATAGATAGAACCAGTGACGTTTACTTCTCCAAACCGAAGGCATTATACCTATCTCATTACTCATCTCATGGAAGAAACTTGTTTAATTTTTGGAAAATGTTATCCGTAGGTGGCCAGGGCTGCCCGGGGGGGCAATTTGCCCCAGGACCCCGGCCCCGCCTCCACCTTCCCCATCCCCCGGCGCCTCAGTGCGCTGCATCAGGAGCGGCCCTGGCCAGCGCGGCAGCGGCGTGGCTCCAGTGGGGCCTGAGCTCCTCCCACTGAGTCAGAGCTGCGTGGTAAGGGGGCGGGGCTGCGAGCTCTGGTCTCACTGGAACCACGCGGCTGCAGCGCTCTCCAGGGGCCAGGGCAGCTCCTGGACGTGGCATGCTGAGGCTCCGAGAGAGGGGACAGTAACCCAGGAGTGGCCCTGGATAGCACTGCGAGGGGCGGTCAGGGGATGGGGAATGGGGAGTTGGATCATGGGCGTTCTGGGGGTCTGTCAGAACTCGGGGGGGTGGATAGGGGTCAGGGCAGTCAGGTGATGGGGGAGTTGGGGAGCGGGGTCCCGGGGTGGTGGTTGGGGGGGCAGTTAGGGGACAAGGAGCAGGATGGGTTGGGAATTCTGAGGGGGACAGTCAGGGGACAGGAAGTGGGGGGGGGTCAGATGGGGGCAGGGCCAGGCTGTTTTGGGAGGCACAGCCTTCCCTATCCTAAAGCTCATTTAGCAGTTTGAGGCTTGCAGACAGCTATTTAAAACAATGAGCCAAGCTGTTATCTTTTCCCTTAGGGCTACCATCCCTTTCACTTCTCAAATGCCAAATTATAGTCTACATTTAATTTCAGTGCCATAGGGAGATTCATGTCAGGGGATGGTAGTTTCATTTAAAATTAGCCCCTTTAGATATCAACAGTGATAGAGCCAAGAGAGCCATGGGGGAGGGATCACATGAAAAGAGCAATATCATACACCACCTACCTCCTTCCCAACCCTACCAAGGGGGACCCCCCTCCCCTGCATTCCCCGAGGCTCCAGAGGGGTTAATTCAGTGGTTCTCAAACTTTTGTACTGGTGACCCCTTTCACATAGCAAACCTCTGAGTGCGACCCTCCCCCTTATAAATTAAAAACACTTTTTTATATATTTAACACTAATATAAATGCTGCAGGCAAAGCGGGGTTTGAGGTGGAGGCTGACCCGAGGGGTCCCGACCCCCAGTTTGAGAACCCCTGGGTTAATTTAATTTTAGCACCCTGAGTCCATTCAAATGCGTGTGCTGTTTTGAGCATTTCAGTTTTCACAACATAGGCTCATCCCAGATTCTGGAACAAGCTCAAAATGCTCAGTTTGTGGAATATGTCGATAAACTCTACTAAAGACAAACCCACAGTAACTGTCTCCAGTTTGTGAGGGACCCCAGGGAGCCAGTCTCTAGGAAACAGACAAATTCATGGATGTTAAGTCCATTAATGGCTATTAGCCAGGATGGGTAAGGAATGGTGTCCCTAGTCTCTGTTTGTCAGAGGGTGGAGATGGATGGCAGGAGAGAGATCACTTGATCATTGCCTGTTAGGTTCACTCCCTCTGGGGCACTTGGCATTGGCCACTGTCGGTAGACAGGATACTGGGCTGGATGGACCTTTGGTCTGACCCCATACGGCCTTTCTTATGTTCTAACCTAAATTAACCCAAAGTTATGGAGACAGATATGAGTCAAGGAAGCCAGCAGAGTATCAGAAACCTGGAAAAATCTCTGACTGGATGGGCTCAGGCGTTTGGTCACAAGCTGAGGAGGTTCAAAAGTTTTTTTTTTTTTTTTAAGCAGAATTTTTTTATTGTTTCTTTAAAGAATCAAATGCAGCAAGCAGCAAATATTTGGCCACACACTTCTGAAACCCCAAACCATGTTCAGGCAGGGAAACACAAGGAATCAATGAGACAATATTGGTCAGCATGATGAGCATAAGGATACCTCAGCACCCTTCATGGATACCCAGTAGGATGGCTGCCTAGACTTGAGACGGCTGACAGGCTAGGTATTTACTTAAGACACGAAACCAATAAAATGAGCAAGTATCATAACATCTTGACTGGATCAGATAACACCCAGCCTCAAAGGCCTGCACCACCGGTTTGAGAATTTCAGCTGCTGCAGAAAGTTGGCCAAGAAAGAACAGATTGTTCAGCCCCAAAACAAGAGTGCACGTTGGAACATGGAATGTGAGAATGCTGTATGAATGCAGCAAAGCCAGAATGTTAATTGACTAACTCAAAACTAGAGCTACTGCCTTTTCCATAGACATTCTTGGTATTTGTGAGATACAATGCACTGGAAGTGGCAAACTTTCCATAAAGCGATATAAAAATAATGTACTCTGGAAGGACAGACAATGCCCATACAGAAGAAATTGCCTTCATACTATCAGAAAAAGCTTACAATTCTTTGAAAAGCTACAGATGAGTCTCATCCAATATAATGAGCATTAAACTACAAGGGAAACATGGCCCTGTGTTGGAAATTTTTTGATATTATTGTTTTTGCAGAATACCACCAGACATTAATTTAACCATAATTTCTTTATTAAATTCAAAGGCTGAATGGTATTTATACAGGTGCTTCAAACATGCCTAAGCAAACACCACACCCATAATAACATAATACCAATCCGGTACTTGCAACAGGACGAGGCCTAGGGTGCTCAAATCCATGTTAGATGGCTCCAACTTGGACAGGCAGATTATAGTAATGAACCCTGTAAGTGTCACATTTTAATACTCTTTAACAAACAGGTGATGTAATTGCCAATTGCTAACTTTAGATAAGAATCACTTTTGGGCAGTTTGGGGTTGACCCATTGCCCAACCTTGAGTAGACAAGATTTTACGACTGGGCCTCATTCATAAAGATAACATTGGTATGTTAAAGTTTCAACAAGTTTATCACATCACAAAATAACTTATCTTTGTCTATTGGAACTGTTTATAACCACCTCCTATAATTTAGATGTGCCTTTTTAATCTCATTAGCTATATTTCAAACTTAGCATTCTCTCCAAAACTTGTCTTGCTAGATGCAACATTCCTTCTAACTTTTGAACGCATTATTTTCAAGGCCTCATTACATTTTTTCTTATCTTTTCAAAGCTTTTTCATGGCTGCTAAAACTGCTTTCTTTTACTTATACTACACAACATATTTTCCTTCATTCCTACACCTTGTGACTATAATAAAAGTCTATACACCCACAAAAGATGTAGAAGAGTGTCATAAACCAATTTTCACAATTAACTTCAAGCAGAGATTCCCCAAACTCCATCTAAAGATTTTTTGCTCATAATGGAGGACTGTAATGCCAAGACTGGGAGTGATCACATGGACTGGGAGAACATCATGAGAAAAAGGAAGAACAGGATTAAAAAATGAGCAAGGTGATAGATTGCGTCAGTTCTGCATTATCAACAATTTGTTTATAACAAACAACGTTTTGAAACATGGATTTCTAACAATGGTATTACAGAAAACATAACTGATCTTAGTAAGAAAACACTGGAAAACAAGCATACTAGTTGCATGGTCTACAGAAATCTAAATGAAGGCCCACTCCATCTGGCAGTGATCATTACAGTTGGGATCAGACTTAATACTCTAAAATTTGGAAGAAAATCAAAAAAGGAGAGAGTCTATAGTGTCAAAGCTTTGAAAAATACAGAAACTTGGTGGTGACCTTTCAGAACACCATCAGTGGCCACTTTGTCCCTCTCTTAGACCTAGAGGACACAACAGTGGAACAACTCTGGGCAGAGGTGAAAGACATTCATGACATGAGCAAGGAGGCTTTAGGATTATATCCCAAAAGGAAAGGCTGGGTGACACCAGAGATCAAAAACCTATCCAGAAGGAAAAAATGGAAGCTTATCAAGAACATCTGAAAGCTGAAGATTGCCATAAGTGGAAAAACAAATAACAGACAGATCAACGTGGACCTCAGAAGAATGATTAAAAAGGCCATGAAAGATTGGCCTGAGTGAGAAGGTGAAGAGCTTGAACAACACTTTCAAAAGTAACGTGAGAAGGCCTTTTCAGAAAGTCACATTACTACAAAAGAAGTTAACATCTGTAACGAGTCAGCTACACCATCCTCGGGAACTACTGTGACACTTCCTCGGGCACACAATGTTGTGAGGCACCCTGCCACCACCTGCCCTTAGTGTGACAGAGACTTGTTTGTTCCTGGTGTGGATCAGCTCCATGAAACACAAGCACTGCCTTCCAGGCCTCTGCAGGCCTAGACTCAGGCCAATCCCCATGTCCTTTGAGCAGTCCCTGTAGTGACCAGCCTCTGTTGCACTGAACACTCACAGAATTATGCAGCCTTAGTTTACTGGTTATACCTTAGAACGCCGTAGCTTACTGGTTATACCTTAGAACACAACTCTGATGAACACCCAACACTTAGATATTTTTGCGGTGAAAAAAAGAATAGGTTTATTAACAAAGAGGCAAGATTCAAGTGACAGTGAGTAAGACTGTTGGAAACAAATGGTTACATATAAAACAAAATCATGACACACTTTCTAGAGATTAACCTTAACTAATAAGACATTTCCTGTCTTCTACAAGGAAACTTTCCTCATGTTTTCCACGGTGTTTTCAACCAGTTTGGTTGAGACCTCTTCTCATAAGATCAAGTCCACTGACAGCTTGTCTCACAGACTAAAGGAATACCTAGGGGTGCTTCTACACCCCAGATATAGTTTCTATAATTCATTGTCTTATCCCTAAACAGGATAACTCCTGCTGTTTACTTCTTCCTGTTAATTTTTTCTCTTTTGAAGATTTCACAATCTTTCATTAGCATTCAGCTCAGACTTGTGAGTGGAGGCAAATGTGAACCATACAATACTTAATTTATATGTAAACAGACAGCTAGATAAACATTTCTTGTCTGGAAAAAACCCCCCTGCTTTTTACCTTTGTTGGTGACCAGTCCCTAGACACAGGCCTTAAGACCATAATTTTCAGTGTATATGCATAACTCGTTATACAACATCTGTACATGTATTTGACAATGGTATTGATGACCAGTGTGACACAGACTTTCATTAGAGACCTCACATGACACTTTTTGGTGAACTAGAGTGTAAATACCAGACCCAAGGGATTACTGTAACCTTTATGCCCCCCTTATGTCTGCTGCCAGTTGGCATCAAGAGATCAGTGGGTCACAGCAATGGTCAGTGGAACTATATAGTAACTAAAGATCTAAAGTTTAAAAGATGGAAAGAATATTTTTATCAGCTGTTGAATGTGAATAGTCAAGTTGACCCATCTGTCCTTGAGGCTATCAACTGTGAAGACAACAATGAAGAACATAGATTGGAAGCAGACACTGAAGCTGCAATCAGGTTTCTGAAAAACAAGAAGGCATGTGGTTCAGATGGTGTACTTCCTGAAGTGTTGAAAAATAGCAGAAGTGGCATGGGTATGGTCTTTTACAAAGTTTTACATTTAATTTGGATGACGAGTAAAGTACCTGAAGAGTGGCCACACTCAGTCATCATACCACTCTTTAAGAAAGGTGAGTCACAGACTGTGACGACTACAGAGGAATAAGGCCTATAATTCTTAGCAAGGTATTCTGTAAAGTGATGCTCAGCCAAATGAAAAGAGGAGCAGAGGAAATCTTTTCTGAGTCACAAGCTGGCTTTAGACCTGGACATTCCACTATGGATCAGATACTGGGTTTTTTTGGTCAAACTTTGGAGAGACACAGAGTTCAACAAAGCCGGTTTTGCCATTCTTTGACTTTAATGAAGCATTTGACTCCACTAACAGAGAGGCTCTGTGGAAAGTACCGAAGCAGTATGGCTTTAGCAGCAAGTTGATTGAAATACTGCAGAGTCTGTATAGCTGGGCATGCAGTAAGAATCAGTGGGGAGCTGACAAAGTGGTTTAAAGAGAAAACTGGAGTCAAATAAGGATGCATATTCAGTCCAATACTTTTTGCTCTGTACTCAGAAGACATCTTGTCCAACCCCCCTTAGAAACATTGGTGGAGGCTGCAGGATATTGGGGCAAATTATCAGTCAGCTTGACTTTTCAGATGATATTGTCATGATAATGCCTGTGGAAGAATATAACCAAGAAGTAGCAACTAACCTGTACACAAGAGTCAGAGAATGGGGATTAAAAATGAATGAACAAGTGACCAAACTAATGGTAACATCAAAAAATCAAGAAATAGGTTAAACTAGTCATTAACAGTGTGGCCACTGAAGAAGAAGACAGTTTCTGCTACAAGGGTTCCATCATAAGCTATGACAACCACTATGAAGTTGACATTGACAAGCAGATAGCTACTGCCAGCAGCTGAATAAAAATGTTTGGAACCTTAAATCAATATCCATGTCAGGTAAAACCAGGTTATATAGAATGCTTATTGTACCCACTGACAATGTCTGGAGCAAAAACTGCAAATGTTTGAAATGAAGTACCTGGGCTGTATCCCAGCTATGACAAGGCTCGGCAGACTAAGAAGTGATGACATCTGTAAAAGATTGTAGTCACACACTGCACTTTCAGTCTTCAAAAGGTGCCATCTACAATGGTTTGGCCATATTGCTAGAATAACCCCATACTAACTGTGTAAAATGTGCTCTGTGGAAGAGTGGACAGAGAGGGAGTCTGTGGATGTCCAAGGAGACTGTGGTATAACACAGTCCATAAAATCATCCTGGTAACGCCCCAACAAGCTCAAAAGGTGGCTCAGAAAAGACTGGTCTTAATTTCAACCCTGTCTAGCCTTGGTGTTGGAAAAAGGAGATGATGAAATTGATCGGAAGTGGTCTTAGCACACCAGGTGCCTCACTGTTTTCAAAATTCTGTCGGCACCAGGGCCGGCTCCAGGCACCAGCCCACCAAGCTTGTGCTTGGGACGGCACCTGGAGGGGGGCAGCGCGGTGCTCCGGCTCCGGCCGCCGGGGAGAGCGGAGCCCCGGCTGGGCTCTCCGGCCTCCCCCAGGCACTCTGGCCGCCGGGGAGAGCGGCGCTCCGGCCGGCACTCCACCTTCCCCCCGGCGCTCTGGGCGCCACTCCGCCCTCCCCCCAGCGCTCTGGCCACCGGGGAGAGCAGAGCCGCGGCGGGCTCGCCGCCCTCCCTCCAGCGCTCTGGCCGCCGGGGAGAGCGGAGCCGCGGCGGGCTCGCCACCCTCCCTCCGGCGCTCTGGCCGGTCAGGGAGAGCGGCCTGCGGCCGGGCTCAGTGCCCTCCCCTGCCACGCTGGGGGCGAGCGGGGGCGGGGAGCGGCGGAAGGCTTTTTTGCCTGGGGCGGCAAAAAAGCCAGAGCCGGCCCTGGTCGGCACCACAGCACAGGAGGGGTTTGAAGGCAGACAATGACCAGTGGCTTTGGCGATGTTTGTGGGTGTGAAGAACAGCATGGCAAAAAGCACAAAGGTGCTTGTTGAAAAATGTAACAAGTAGATTAGCAAATAATCCACCACCACCATCATAAATGACTTCTAATCTTGCTGGGATAACAGGAGTCTCAGCAACCTAGACAATGTTGTAGTGTCTGGTTCTGCTCAGCAACTGGTTTCCTGGTTACCAGGTTTCCTAATGTCTCCACTGACATGCCTGTACCCTTTGTGCAGACAAGTGCCTGTCTGGTTTGCAAGAAAGAGACGTTGTCGAGTACAAACTGCCAGCACAAAGGACCACACCATTCAGGGTTAATGTTGAATTATTTTCTACTGGCCACATGTCTAGAAATTAAATTGTTTGTAGACTTTCAACAACACTCCCCTCTGTCCATGGCTGACAAATGCTGATGCCTGGGAGTGGACACTAGTCCAGAGTGACTGTACTGCACTGGCACACACAGTAGTGATTTGTGCTGTCCTGGCCGCTCTCTTGGGCAATCTTCTTTTGTAGCTTCATGCAGGAGTGAAGATAAGGCAGCTTTTGGCATCCAGACACAACACAGCCAGAACTAGTCTTAGGGAAATGTGAAGTTTGGACTTGTAAACACCTACAGCCCTTGATCTGAGGCCATCCTCTCAGATTCCTTACGGGCCATTAAGTACTAAAAAAGCTGATGCAAAAAGCCAGCTTTAGGCATAACAGAGCCTCTTATTGCAAGATCGTCACTTAGACGCCTTTAATATTGGAATAGTTACTGAATTTCTGGTTCCCTTTGCGCCAAGCAAATTAAACCAAAATCTGACTCACTCCTTGATTAGGACGGACAGATTCATAGTGTGTCTGAAGACTTATTTGCCAGTCTCTGAACAATTATTAATAGAAACAACCTAACTCACTTCCACATGTGAATTCATCAGATTGTGTCACTGCTAATTTTGTTCATCAGATGAATTGTTACATCTTAAGCCACATCTCAGTTTCTTCCATTGCTCGTGCTTGACTTACCAGATGTTCATTTTCTGCATTCTGACTCCTTAATGTCAACGTAATGTTCAATGTAGCTGAACCACTTTAGTATTTGACATTTTCAGTTCCCAGAAGTTTTCAGCTATGTTATTTGCAAGGAGATGTTTTTCTGTTTTAAACTCTGGAGGCTTTAAGAGCCGTGAAAATGGTTTAATTTTCCAAGTCTCTCTCTCTCTCTTGGTGTCTCCACTAGGACTTCTACTGATTTATTTGTTCCATCAGTGCATTGAATATTTTATGCTTCATACAATACACTTGTGTCTCAGCTACATAGACAAGATTTTCATTAACAGCTCTTACTTTCAGTGTTTTGGATTTGACAAAAAACCCCCACAATTCCATATATAACTTTTTAATGAGCTGATTCATTTGGAGATCTATATGCCCCAGATATTTTGGGACTAGAAAAATCACATCTTTTACTTAAACATAAAAATGGATCATGGTTCATCTGAATCAAGATCTTAGGGTATGTCTACACTGAAGGAAAAGACAACAGCACTGAGTCTCAGAGCCCAGGTCTGTTGACTCAGGCTTGTGTGGCTCAGGCTGCAGGATTAAAAATAGCTGTGTATCCCTGGAAACCTGAGCCAACTGACCCTGGCTGTGAGACTCGGCGTCACAGGTTTTTCTTTGTAGTATAGACATACCCACAGGAGTACTGGTGAGAGAGTTTTCACTACATCACAAGCAGGGCCAGCTCCAGACACCAGCCCACCAAGCATGTGCTTGGGGCGGCGCCTGGAGGGGGGCGGCGCGGCGGGGTGCTCCTGCCCGAGAGCGGGGCCGCAACTGGGCTCGCCGCCCTCCCCGCGGCGCTCCGGCCGCCGGGGCTCTCTGCCCTCCCCTCGGCACTCTGGCCGCCAGGGAGAGTGGAGAGCCGCAGCGGGCTCTCCGCCCTGCTCCCGGCGCTCTGGCCGCCTGGGAGAGCGGAGAGCCCCGGCCGGGCTCCCCGCCCTGCTCCCGGCGCTCTGGCCGCCGGGGAGAGCGGGGCGCTCTGGCCGCCGGGGAGAGCGGAGAGCCCCGGCCGGGCTCCCCGCCCTGCTCCCGGCGCTCCGGCCGGTCGGGGATTGCTCGGCGCCCTCCCCTGCCGTGCTGGCGGGTGGGGGGGGGGCGGCGGCGGGTGGCTTTTTTGCCTAGGGCGGCAAAAAAGCCAGAGCTGGGCCCTGATCACAAGTTGCTGTATCACACACTCTGATGACTGAAAATTTGAGTTGTGCAGCTTTTTCCATTCCTCAGTTTGATTTTGTTGATCCCTGGATCTTTTTACAAATGAATAAAATATGAGTGATAGAAAAGGAATAACAAAAGCTGAATAGGTTGGCAAAAGGCACCTAAAGCTGGCTTTTAGTGAAGTGCAGTGGAAATTTGAAAACAAAGTAATTGTTTTTATCAGTCTGAAGCACAATCAGGTGTTTTCAAAAAGTTCTCCTGCTGAATTGTGACTATTCAAACAGATCACTTTACATTTATAATTCAGAGATGAACATGGGCAACTACAGAAGAAGTGGTGCTCCGTGGAGAACCTGCAGATTTAAGTATGAACAGTTTCTCTACACTAACAAAGATGGGTAAGCGGTATTACAAGCAGACTTTATGGACCTAATGTGCAACAGTGCTAAGAAACCACCGTTTCTGTTTTTCCCCTTAATTGCAATATTTATACTCTGCCCTTCTGAATGACTGTACATCTGAGATCTCCAAGCACTTCAGAAACATTAGCCTCCCGATGCCCATGAGAGGTAGGGAAGTAGTATCATGCTGACTGCTAACAGAGGTTGGAGGGCAAAGGCCTGTGCTGTAGAAAGAAACAGCCAAACTGTCCAGTTAGGGTTCTTGTTCCTGCTCTAAAAACTGACCCTGACTTGTAACCAAGTGGGCAAAACGATTTGTGGTGTTTGAAAGACTGACACCTACCAGAGCCTGAGGATGGAGATAGAGTGACCTCTGGTACGCTTTTACAGTCCATGTGGGTTCTTTTATTGGTTTTTATAGGATTTCTCTGTAATCCTTTTACCCTAAGAAGCAATGCAATTTGCGGTGCAAACGCTGGTTGGTGACTGGTGTGTACTATTATAGCCCCTGGAGAGAGGTTAATCAAAGGTTCTGGACCCTGGTCAGACCTGCTGGGGAAACCAGTGAGGTGCAGAGGGACTGTAAGCCTAACCCTGGTCTGGAGGGAGAGGGACACAGGTCTCGGCTTAAGAGAGGTGATGGCTGGGAGCTGAAAACCTTAAGAGGGGGCAGGTACTTGAGAAAGATCAGGAGAGGGGGGTCAAAAGAGCAGTTAACCCTGAAACTGTGACAGGTCCCTCAGGCTCCTGAAAAATTGTCAGTGTGGCCCTCTGTTGGAAGAAGCTGAAAAACCCATATTATAGAACAGTCATGGAATACAGATCAGTGCAGATGACTGTCCATTTATATTATAGCATTTCTTGAGAACTTAACTAAATCTCTTTAAAATATATGTATCTCCTTACAGCCCATGTAAATTAATGAGATATCGATAAAGCAACCTGGCAGCCTGACTTAGCAGCCTATGGTTATTTGTGTATTAAAGACATGTGCATTACCCAGAAATATATTACTTCAGAAAGGAACATCCTTTAATGACCATTTGATATTCATTGCAAAGAATTTATTTATAAATCTGCGGTGCCAGTACTGTGCAAGAATTTTTTCCTTTAGTGCTTTTCTTATATTCCTGCGGAGATGGCACATAGTGAATTCAGGAGTGATTATCAGCAAAATATGCTGGTCTTTCAAACATCTAACTATTTAATTTCCATATGCAGATTGTTTGTCTATTGTTTCCATATGCAGATTGTTTGCAAAAAATGGGTTTTGTGCATGCAGTAGTGGTGGGAGCAAATTTAGAGGCTGTTTCTGAAAATTAAGCTACATCATGTCATAGGTTTATTTAATTAAAAGGCAACATTTAGTGGGGAAATTTGACTGATCATAAAAATGAAGAAATAACTGAGTAGACAAAGGAAGAGAGATGATAATATGAGCAGATACTCCAACTAATATCTTACCTGCATATAGCACCTTTCATTTAAAAGGATCTCCAAACACTTCAGAAATCACTTCATCACTGAAGTGCAGCCAACTCTGGGGTAGAGGTTAGGAGCAAGTCTGATAACCATTGCAGAGCACACTATAGGAAACAGCATATTTGCCAGAGATTGCAGAATAAACCTTACTCTTCTGGAAAATACCATAGGATCTTTAGGACCATATTTTTGTAAAATGAGGCTGAAGATCTACGCAAATTTTCATGCTTACTTAATATAATTGCATATGGGCTCATAGTATATTGCATTTATTACATATAGGGTCAAATTCAACTGTGAAGTGGATTTGGTCCGTGATGTCTTTAAGCACTGAAATCCAAACAACCAATGATCTTACTTCAATATATGGAAGAGACTCAGAGAACAAAGTCTTGTATGAATTCCAAAGAAACCCCAGAGAGGTGTTTACCTCAGGAACTTTGATGGTAAACATTTATGTGAAGTATTCATAGCTCCCTGTCTGAATCTGAAACACTTTGACAATGTTTATAAACTTATTTTGGTCTGTTGACGGTAACATTTAGGTAGCGTAGATAATTTAGACTCTTGCAGGAAATTAATAATTTAACAATGGTGTATAGATCCAACTTCCAGTAAAAATATCCAAGTATCATATCAATTGACTTCAAAGTTTAGACCCTGAAGCCAGTAGCCTATTTGGACCTCACAGTGTGTTTACACCAGCTGATGAATTATGCTTCCATGATTTATACTAATTTAGACTAAGTGATCCTTAATGGTTATCCACTTTGGTGCTCTGTGAGAAATCCACTGCACCTGGGGAACTTTACATCATGCAAAAGGCCTGAAGTAAGTCCATGAAGACTCAGGAGGAAAGACATGAAATTACAAATAGACAATACTCTATACTGATAGAACTGCTGTATTAGCTTAGTTTCCTTCACTCCCATCCCAGAGAGTGATTACAGACTCTCTCCCTACACCCCCTTCTGTTGCAAGCTTCCTGCCTTTATAATCACAACCCAGCCCCTTCCCCCTGATCTGGGCTTCATCTCTAGTTGGCTCTTCCCCCAGCTGCAGCCAGGTACCACGATTGGCCTCTCAGCCCACATTAATCCATTTGTCACCTGTGAGGGGTATACACCCCACCCCACAGGGGGTTTTTGCAAACCTTAGTTGTGATTTATGTAGCTGTTAGGCTAGCTGGCCCTTTGAGCTCAGCCTTGTCTATGACCTAGCTTATCCCTCAACTGTGCTCATGCCTGTAGCAACTTAGTGGTAATCAGTGATCCTAAATGGGTATGAGGGAGCTTAATTAGAATGACTGATCCTGTAGAGGATCAGCGAGCAGACTACTTAAACAGAGCTGACCTCAGCCAGGGGACAAGATGCCTGTGAGAGGAATAAAAAGAGTTCCCTGTATAGTATAGCCAGGCTGGATGGTAGCCTGACCTGCTCTCTGGGAGGAAGTTCATGTTGGGGGAGTCCTGAGACAGGACATGTAAGGAATAGGGAGCTCCCTGAAGTCAGCTGGAGTCTCTGGAGAAGGGAGGCAGTAGGGGAAAATCTCTTGGGAAGTAGGATACAAAGGCCTCTTGGTGCCAAATGACAAAGAGTTCGCTATGCTTAACTAGCAACTCCTGACAAACTCACTACACCTAATACACTGCTTTCATGGTGTTTATCCGTAAAGGATACTGAAAGCTTGTAACTTATTGATATTCATAATCATGGTGAGATGTGTACGGGGAATATTTAAGGAATAATATAACCATGTTAAAATTTTGTCCTATGGCCTTGAAGTGAAAGTGAGTCACCAGGGAATGATATCCCTTGGTGATGCCTCATTCAAGCAGTAGAGAGTTGTCGCCCCTCCGAGGCTAACCAATTATGTAATGTATTGCTCAATTATCCACCCTTGCAACAACTCAGAAGTCAATAGAAAATCATCAAGCTATAAATATTGAAACCACTTGGAGGTGAAAAGGAGCCATATCACCGTGAGGGGATTGCCCTGCCTGTGAACAAAGACAAAAGACAGTTTCCGTATATCACAGCATAGGGGGAAAACACTCTGCATCAGTTCATTAGGGTGGTACCTTGTAACAGCGGGGATGCTTGATGAAAGATTGGGGCCTGCTCGTTAGGGACTCAAACACTGCAAAAAACTGAACTTTGGAGTGACAATCTATGCTTTTAGATAGAAAAGGCAATTATTAATAAGTGTAGGCCCTAGTTCATGGTTTTTTGTTTTGTATATAACAGTTTGTTTCCACTACTCACACTTGATTCTGTTTGAATCTTTATTCTTAAATATATTTGTTTGTTTTACCAGAATTGAACTCAAATACTGTGTGAGATACAGAAGCAGTGGTCTAAGGTAAAACTAGTAAAGCGTTCCTTTGGGAACAGAGAATATGAGATTTCCAAGGGTAACCAGAGATCAGGAGCTGCGTGTGATGGGTTAGATCACAGAAACCCTCTTGGGAGCTGCCACCTGATGTGCCAAGACTACTTCTACCCCTGCTTTCCCTGCCAGATCAGGACTCCAGCACCCTGTCTTGCTGAGCCAGACACTCCCGTCTGCTCCAACAAAGACCCAGGGTCTGAATTACTTGCCCCAAAGCTGCAGGTTTACCTGGAAGCAGCTAACACAAGTGTTCCTGTCTTTAACACTCAGATGCCCAACTCCCAATGGGGTCTAAACCCAAATAAATCCGTTTTACTCTGTATAAAGCTTATACAGGGTAAACTCATAAATTGTTCACCTTCTATAACACTGATAGAGAGAGATGCACAGTTGTTTGCTCCCCCAGGTATTAATACATACTCTGAGTTAATTAATAAGTAAAAAGTGATTTTATTAAATACAGAAAGTAGGATTTAAGTGGTTCCAAGTAGTAACAGTCAGAACAAAGTAAGTCACCAAGCAAAATAAAATAAAATGCGCAAATCTATGTCTACTCAAACTGAATACAGATAATCTCACCCTCAGAGATGCTTCAGTAAGTTTTTGCTTCAGACTGGACCCCTTCCAGGCCTGGGCACAATTCTTTCCCCTGGTATAGCTCTTCTTCCAGCTCAGGTGGTAGCTATTCTTCATGATGGCGCCTCTCCTCCTTTGTTCTCTTCCACCCCTTTATATATCTTTTGCATAAGGTGGGAATCCTTTGTCCCTCTCTGGGTTCCCCTCCTTCTCAATGGAAAGACACCAAGTTAAAGATGGATTCCAGTTCAGGTGACATGATCATATGTCACTGCAAGACTTCATTGCCCACTTGCCAGCACACACATATACAGGAAGACTTACAGGTAAAACACACCCATCTGCAGAGAATTGTCCTGGTTAATGGGAGTCATCAAGATTCCAAACCACCATTAATGGCCCACACTTTGCATAATTACAATAGGCCCTCAGAGCTGTATTTCATATTTCTAGTTTCAGATACAAGAGTGGTACATTTATACAAATAGGATGATCACACTCAGATTGTAAGCTTTGTAATGATACCTTACAAGAGACCTTTTGCATGAAGCATATTCCAGTTACATTATATTCACTCTAACATATTTTTATAAAACCATATAGACCGCACAACGTCACACTGGGTACCACAGGGGGACACTTTGAAGGGACTTGGAGGCTGGGCTACATCTAATGTCAACTAGCAGATCTGGTATAGCCCAGAGGAGAGTGCTTGAGTGGCTGACAGGCTGGTGATGCTAGGGAGCTAACGCAGCTGATACAGGCAAGACTCCTTTATGTTAGATGAAGGTGGCAACAAGGTGACTCAAAGCCCTGGGTGCCCTGAGAAGCATCACAGGGAGACACAACATAGAAGAAGCTCTCCAGGGCCCAGGAGTAGGGGAAAAGCAGAATTCCCCTGCTTAGTGAGTTGTAATTATTTTGTAATGAAGTGACTATTCAGGAAGAGAATATCTACAGAGGGAGCTATTGTGGAATATCTTATTCTGCAGCAGCTATGCAAGTCAATTTCCCATTGTAGACAAGGCCATAGGCTTCGAGACTCCACATTTGTCGTCCTTGTTGTTTTCCTTGATCTAAGGTAAAAGATTTTAGATAGAAAGCACGTGCTTTGCTCTTTCTGTAAGGAAAATATAACCGCCATTCATATCTTGGTTTTGCAAGACCAGTGGTGACAAAATACATTTTTTGTTTTATACCAGCTGCACTACAAACCTAGATAAACACTTAGGCCTTGCCAGTGGTTTCTACAATGTACTAAGGGCCACATTTGACTTTTAAACCAGGGCCTGAACTGGAAGGGAATTGAGGAGGGGCTGCATTTGAAAGTGTGCAGTGTGCGTTCCTCTCCAAGTCAGGCCAATTCTGCTGACAAACGAGGCCAGCCACAACTCAGCAGTTATTCCATGTCAGATCCTAGCTAGCATTTCTGTCATCTAGTGCTGCTGGTGGTGATGGCAGTAGTGCTTGCACTCTCCAGCAGCAATGTGCTTGGCTCCTGCATATTGACACAAGGGGCAGGGGACAGTTCCTTGTACTCTCTCTCCAGCCACTTGCATTCCTATGCAGGTCCAGACACAATCTATCCCTAAATCACTGTATTATTTAGTTTTATATTTATTGTATTATTATATTATTATGTAATGTATTGTATTATTTAGATTTAGTTGGGGTTGGTCCTGCTTTGAGCAGGGGGTTGGACTAGATGACCTCCTGAGGTCTCTTCCAACCCTAATCTTCTATGATTATTCTAAGGAAACTTAAAGGAAAAGTTCAAGGGGCAAACAACTTAAAATTTTTTGAGAGAGAGCTGGACAAATTTGAGTGCGATTGTAGCATGGGGTTGCTTGTGATGGTGAGGGGCTGGGCTTAGCAGCTCACTTTCACTTTATATCTTATGTTCCTATAGCTCATTCTTGAGGGTTTTAGCTAGCCTCCTGCAGGGGTCAGGAAGGGATTTTTCTCCTTTTTCTGAAGCATCAGGGATGGAAGGTGGGACTCTGAATGGGGTGGACCAGGGCTTTGAAGTGACATGAAGCATTCACTCTCTCCAGGGTTTGGCTGGCTGGTTCTTGCTCACATGTCCAGGGTCTAACTCATTGGCATGAGTGGGGTTGGGAAGCAATTTCTACCAGATCAGATTGGCAGTGACCTTAGGGGGCTTTAGCCTTCTTTTGCAGCATGTGGGTAACACGTTATTTGCCAGCATTATTTGGGAATATTTCAATCATTCCATGCCATTGCGGGTGCCTCGAGCACTGATGCACTTCAGTCCCTCCTACTCTCGACCTCTGCACATAATAGTCTAGCCTCATGTGGATCTCATTTACTTCGGTCTCATTTCCATTGCTGGGTTTAGTGTGCAGGTGTTGGTGGCCTGTGATATACAGGAGGTCAGACTAGATGATCTAATAGTTCCTTAAACTCCATAAATTTATGAACTGCTACATCCTGGGATCTTAAGGAGTTGAGCTGAGGGTTCTTGACACCTCATGGAATTGGAGCCTAGAGTACTGGACATTGTTCATATGGTTCCTGAATATAATATCAAGTAGGAAGTTGTCATGTTGACAGCCTGGTAATGTAGGACAGGATACACCAAATCATGCTGTCATTGGAATGTGTGAGAACATTAGACTTTCAAATTTACAGTTAAAATAGAGTAATAATCTACTAAAACTTGCATTATAACGACAAAATTGTCCTGGGTCCTAGTTGAGATGAATGAATAGTCCGGAATTTGGATTCATTTTATATTCCCATTTGGGGTCCTATTATTTTATTTTGGGGGTGGGAGGGGGGAGAACATTTGAATCCCAGAATCTGAATAGTAGACTGCATTCCCCTCCCCTCTCTCCCATGCTTAATCTCTTATCCTCCCTACCCACTGGATCCCTCCACTTCCCTTGTGCCCCAGCATCCATTCCTTCCTGCAGATCCCAGGACTCTTCTTTCCCTTCAATGTCCTCCCCTTATGTAGAGCAAACTTAAATTAAGACCTTGGAATCAACGTGGCAGATGAAGCTTGGAAATGAATCTAGTGTACTGTAGAATGTACCTAATCTTCACCCTGCAGTGTCTAACCCAAAACACAGCACTGAACAGCTCCCACTGGCTATCTATCAGATTACAAATTACAAAATTCACAGAATCCATAAACTGCTGGAGATGCTGCCATTTGCACTTTATTATAGGTGGAGAAATATAAAAGAATAGGTTTCAGTGATACTGTTATTATGCAAGGCGGTAAGGGGAAAAAAGTATGGGCCCAATTCTCTTCTCAAACCAGTTTTACATCAGTGTCATTCTATTGACTTCAATATATATAATATATGCTCCTATGAGCGAGATGTGCAGAACAGTTTATTTGGCAAATGAAGGTAGATGATTGTCCAAAACTAATGCACCTTTTTTTTTTTTTTTGTAAAACTGGCCCAGACCTTGTTCCTACTGAAGTTAATGACCAAACCTGCATGACTTGCCTATCATTTAATGCCAATATCTAATTGAAATTGTGTGGAACCCCATATTATTTTCACAGAACTAGCAAAGGAGTAATTTGTGACTAGAATCATTGCCAGAAGAATAATCCCCACGGCTATGGCTCTGTTAAGTTAGGATTCTGCTTTAAAAAAATATAATGGGCTTGAAAAGGACTGAATGGAAACTAGGTGCTAAAGCTGGGCTCTTTGCTGATCAGGCCTGGATTAAATAGAAAATTCTATTTGATACACTGTTTGTTGGTTAATGTGATTTATACTTTTAGATTATAGTAGGTCAACAAAATGCGCACTAAACCATTTCTGTTTTGTTAACACATGCTTTTCCTTTGGGCTTTTAAATGAAGTGCAAACTGGTCAGAAGCAATTTAAGGGACTGAGGACAATCTGTTGCTTAATGGAGGTAATCCTTTAAGAAAGATGATGCAGAACTGTGTTGAGCACTCCTGTGTGTGCATTCCTAAGAGGCTGCCTAAAAATGGGTGGTATCTTGTACAGGAGGTTGCCCCAAAAGGGTGGTGGTCTCTTGTATAGGTATCATTGTATTAGAACTGGAGAGTAGTTGTATATAGTGCAAGTGACATAGCCTGTACAGCAGAATTTGTGCAAAACGAATGTATGTACTCAACAGATTTAATGTAAAGCCTCAAAAAACACATCCTTTTGCTGAATCATAAATGGCTTTTTTTGGTCTTTGATTTACATGTATTCTTAAAATACTGGATTATTTTGAATTAACTTTTTCCCCTAGGTGAAATTGGAAGCAATTTTGAGCTTTTGAGTTTATATTTTGAACTGAATAACTTAAAGATGCCTTTTTGTTAGTTCCTGACTTTTTATATTGATAACATTTCAGTGGCCTTTTAGTAGCATTATTATATATGATGGTCCTTTAAAAAGCTGTTTAGATTTGACATTATTTTTCCTGTTCGGAAAAATATTTGAGTGAGCAGTGGATTTATTTCCCCATAGACTGATACTTTCCCCCATTGTTTTCCAGGAATGTGTTTCACTTATCTGAAAAGTTTGCTAATCTGATGGTAAGGGTAGAGGCTTCGTACCAGAGACTCATGCTGAACTTTTTGGTTCTGCCAGTTGCCAGACAATTTACAGATTAAAATGCTAGACCTTACTTGTTAATTCTCAGACAAAGGAAGCAGCCGTTGTAATCATAAACCTGATCACCCTCAGGATTAGGAGGTACAATCTCCAAAAAGAGTTAAAACTCAAAAGTGACTAACCTTGTTTGCTCTTGGTTAGGGCGACACAACATTTTCTTTTAATTTGAACATTCCTCTGCAGTGCTGGAAACACAAACACATCAGCATTGTATTAGTGCATGAGAATCAGGAAGTGAAATGGAGAAGAAATAAAACAAAGCCATTTCCCCTTTCCCAATCTGAGCTGAGTGAAGTGCAAAGAGCAAAAATCACATTAGCATTTACACTTTTCTGTTTTAATAATCTAAAGTTACTAGTGACACAGGGAAGGAAGACTATTTTTTCCAGATAAATTATTCTGAATCTTGTTGCTGTTCCTTTAAAAGTATTAGTCATTTAAACTAACATAATCTTCTCTAAACATCCTGATCCCTGTGGAGAGAGAATAGAAGATTAAGGAGACCCCAGCAGCATTTTTTAAAGGATTTATACAAATCCAAGAATGACTGTGAAAATATGAAACAACTGCTCAGCGCAATGTATGTGCCAGAACCTTGGAGGACCTCTTTAGTAAATCTGTCTGACTGAGATGCAATCATTCAAATATGATTAGCATAAACCCTCATCCTTTTTATCGCTTGGTGACAGTCCTTCAAAGCAGTCACTACAAGATGGGATAAACTCATGCATGGCCATAGCTTTGGGCTTGTCTCCACGTGGAATTGCTCCTGATTAATTCCATGTGTGGACACCCTTAGTCCAGAAAAGAGTTTAGTTTAATGCAAGTTACTCCCGGCTTGTTTGATATTTGCAAGCCACGTTTCACGGTTTGTTCTTGCCTGTCAGGGTGGTTACACAGCGACCAGTAGAGCAAACAGCTGTGGAATCTGGAGCGGCTGCTCTCGGGTTCGCATTCCCTTGCTGAAGACACCCCGGCAACCTCAGCCCCTTGCCGCCAGGGGAGAAAAACCTCCCTACAGGAGAAGAGTTTAGGAGGGAACAGACTTTGTCCTGTCAATCAACCAGGGGACTCCCCGCCCACTCTGGAATTCGAAGGAAGAATTCCCTCCTACTCACGTCACTCAAAAGGGAATCCCCGCCCCTCGTTCCAGGGAAGGGAATCCCCGCCTATTCTGTCACTCACGCAGAGGGGAATCCCCGCCCCGGCGGCGCTTCAGAAGGGCCGTGGCCCCTCCCACGCCCCGCATGGAGGCGGGGTTCAACAGGCTCTCCGCTGCCGGGGAACTCGGGGTGCAGGGCGCCTCCCCCCGGCTGAAGCGCTGCCTGGGGCTAAGTGGAGAGCAGCAGCAGGCGGTGCCTCCCCCCCCCCACGTGCTGTCCTTGCTTGCGCTGCATGGGGAGCTGGCTGCGGGCTTGTAGGGAGCCCCGCTGGCTTGCTCCTGCAGCGGGGAGCCGCAGGCTGCGTGACCTGCCCCAGCGGGAAGGGGGGAGCCCGGTGGCGGCGGTGCTGGGGGGGGGGGAGAGGGGAAAGGTCCCCCGGCTGCTGAAGGGGAGGCCGAGTTTGCCCCGCCCCCTATTCGTGCCATCTGGGCCCGGGCCCCGGCGGGGCGAGGGGGCTTCTGCAGCCCCTGCCCGAGCCCAGCCGCTGGGCAGGGAATCCCCTGGCCCATCTCCCCCGGGGCGCCCGCTGCCCGGTCAGCTCCGCCCGCCTCAGCCCTCCCCTGGGGGCCCTGGCCGCGGCTTTGGCCCCGCGCTGGGGAGCCGGGCTTCGTAACTAGCTGCACAGGAGCGAACTTCAGCTGCTGAAACTTGTCAGCCAGACCGGGGAGGGCGCCGGGGGGCCCCCAGCCAAGGTATAAATAGACGTCGCCGCCGCCGCGTCGAAGCTGTGCTGGGAGCCGCTGTGACACCGGCCGCCTGGGGTGCGGGGAGGGAAGGAGGCTGCTGTGCGGGGCGTCTCCAGAGCCGGGGCGAGCGAAGTCTCTAAGCCCAGCCCCCCAAATCGGTGACCTGCAGCGGGAGCGTCTCGCCAGCCCGGGGGAGGGGCCCTGCAACCCCGCCCCACCGGGAGAGCAGGTGGGGAGAGACCCCGCACCTCCCCGGGGAGAGCGCCCGCTCCGACCGCAGCCCCGTGAGCCCAGCCCGCCTCTCCCCGCCTGCCAGAGAAGAGCCGCCCCAAACTTTGGGACAGGAGTACGCTGCTCAGCCCGGACCCCCCGCTCCCTGGGACGGGTCGGAGGAGTCCAGAGCCATCGCCTGGGACTGGCCATGGGGCTGTCGAACCTAGTGGAAGGAGGTGAGTGGATCCCGTTTTGCTTTGCTCTCCTCAAGAGGAGGATCTGGGCAGAAATGACACCAGATGCTGGCTTAACGGAGGAAGGGAGGGAAATCAAATGTATTTTTTTATTGTGGCTTGTCAGGAAACGTAACAGTCCTGAGATCAGTGGTAGAAATCAAGGAAATAAGTGACTCCCTCCCCCATAGCTCTGTTCCTTTAATCTAAGCATCCAGTAACTTCGTGGTTTTATGGACATTCCACCCCCCCCCCCCCATCCCCCCTTCATGTATCTATCTGTAGTTTGCATTACTGCTTGCTAAATATATTGGGTGTTTACTGTGGTCTCCAGCTTCCAGACCTTTGTGTGATTTCACCCTTTATAACTCCTAGAAAAATCACTGGTGGCAGTACTGCCTGTACTGTGAAAGACTGGAAAACCTTTCCACATCTAATAGAACAAAACTGAGTAATGCAGAAGCAATATGTGTAGCAGAGGAGCATTTAACAATGTGCACTTTAATTTGTTGAACATCTTGAGTCCTTTAGGGTAGTGGAGATGCAGAGACCAGTGTCCTTTGCCCTCCTGCCTGGATACAAGTGCCTGGACTCTGAGTCACATGCTGTTGGAGTAGATCATTGATACACTCACAGATGGTACCAAGCAACAACCCCTGCCTTGAGGATTTGAATTAATTCCTCCTGCATTGTGGATTTTAATTCATTTTAAAATTACCTGCATGGCTGTCCTTCAATGGAAGGGAATCTGGGGGATATTAGCAAGCAGGAAATCAGTTGTATTTTTTTTTTAAAGCAAGTAATTCCCTTTATGCAGCAATCTAATAAAATCAGACTGCATGAAACATCTAGCAGATTTTTTTTTTTATTGCCAGAAAGTAGTTCGTGTCATTAAATACATTTGTCTATACAAACCAGGCATTGATATATACAGTGGTGTAAGCAGCCCAAGAGGAATTAAAAAAACCATAACAGAAGGGGGAGGAAAACATGAAGGGCTGACCTTAAAACCTAGAGAAACAGAAACACTCAGAGTTAAATGCACTGCCTGTCTTTCAGGTGGCCTGCAGAACTCTGTGCCTGTCTTATGATGGTACATTCTGTTGTTGAAAGCTCCCGTGTCCCCTTAAAGATGCGGTAGAACAATTGTTCTCTACCTTTTTTAGGCTCAGGACCCATGTGTAAACCTTGATAGACCCAGTATATAGTTCATGTTTAAAAAAAATATATATGGCTCACTAAATATTTCTTACCCACAATGTGTAAAGTACTTATTGCATTAATGTGTATATCGGGCATATCATAGTGGTGGCTCCTGTCCTACAGGAGTGGCTGTGCTCAGCTCTCCACTCCAGGCTCTGTGCACTCGGGTTTGATCTGGCCGCTGTTTGTGTTAACGGTGTTGGCAACCTGGCACGTGTGATCACACCACCACCCACTCAAATTTGGCCTGGCCAGCCCCCTTTCATCATGGCAGAGGGGCAGCTGGGCCAAACCTGAGGGGTGCTGTGACCCTGTGTGTCGGGTCACAACTCCCGGAGCAGGGTGCTGACCCCAGCCAGCCCTGCGGGACCATAGCCACTGCTGCAGGCTGTGTGTGGGATTGGCTTTCCATTTCCTCCTCCCCCCCCTCCCCCGGGCCTCTCAGCCCCACTTCTCAGGGCCAGGTCCTGACCCCTATATCTCCCCCCACCCCGGCCTTCTATATAACACTTGACACATTATGGTGACCCAGTTTTAGGTCAATGCTCTGTAGAATAAAGTGGGATCTTACTCCATCATTAACTTCACCTATTCTGCATATCTGTGCTGTTTCTATGGAATATAAGATCTCTTCCTATTGTAAGACCCTTCCAGTACATCAGTTTTCATGAATTTCCATGCATAAGCTGTCATCTATTGCATCTTTATTACCACTTATTTGCAGAGTGAGATTGTGTGCAGTGATTCTTGGAGGTGCAGCACAGAGGGTTGTAGCTCATGGAGAATTGGCCAAAAGCCACCTTTGCCTTCAATTTTGTTCCCTCCTGATTCTGGTCTCACTGGGGACTGAAATGATGTCTGACATCATTTAGTTGCTGTGTTCTAAGATGCTCTAAGTTACAGCAGCACTGACTGGCTGCCTAGGGATGGCTCTGCAACCTGGCATTGGCAAGAATATCCTCTCCCACATGCTCCTCTCACTCATATAATCTATTCTTGGCACTCCCCATATGATGGGGTTTATGAGGGGCCTGTGTAGGGCAGCTTATGGCTGTCCTACACCATTCCTGCACTGGAGGAATTCTCTTCCATCCTGTTAAGACCTATAGGCAATGGGAGAATCCCTCCTGAAGTTTCACTACAGAAATAATCTTCTGAAACACAAGTGTGTTTATAAGACATCTTTTCATGTAAAAAAAATAAAAAATATATATATATATATATATATATATATATATATATTTTTTACATGAAAAGAGATATATAGATATATATATATATAATAATGTCTCTAGTGCTTGGACCAAGTTTTGGTATTTAGTAAATATCACTGACAGTTTAAAAATCTTCTGAAAAAGTTGATTAAGGTGAGTATTTCTAGATTAAAAGACTCAAAATGGCTCCTTTATGATTTTTTTTTTTTTGCAAAGTGTCTACTTCTTGTGTCCCTTTACTTGCCCATCAAAATTGCAATACACCATAAAGTAGACCAACACTGACTCATGCAAAAAGAAGCTTTTGAGAGCAGCAGTAATGAATCGTTGCAAATAATGGCAATTTTTTGGAACAGACACAATCATCCGACTGTGAAGCTGATGGAAGAAAAAATAAAGCGTATTGATGGAGAATACCAATGTTCACTGTCTACCTGTTAAGCCAGCAACAGAAACTTTCAGAAGTTACCAAGGTCTGGGAATATTACTTGTCCTGCATTCTTCACCAGTATGCTGCATTCCCCTAAGGGAATGTGTACATATTCATTTTCCAAAATGGGCAACTGAGGGACAGAGGTCAAGTGACTTTGTTAAAGGGTATATGGAAGTTTGGAAAGTTTTGCTCTCTGAGGTGGTAGAACTATGTTTCCTCCTCACTAGGCCACAATATCTATCATCCAAACTGTTTCAAAGCCCTTTATTTAGCTAGACCAAGCTCCTGTCTTGGCTACGCAGCATGAAAGGAAAGGGGATTACTGGGGCCCAACAGCTCAGTTTCATCTGAATGTTTGTGGTACTGCAGCCAGCATCTCACTATCTCTCTCCCCCCAGCCTTGCATAGTTGAGCGGGATGGTGACAAAATGGAACTGCTCAAGCCTCAGGGCAGCTGAGCAACTGCCTATTATCACCCCACAATCCTCTCTGAAAGTAGGAAATGGAGCAACTCAGACATGACTTAGTCCAGCCCTGCCAAGGTCTGCAGAATGCTTTTGAAATCTTATGGGGTTTTTTTTTTGTTTAGCTTTAAAATGTAAACTGACTCTTATCTTCAAAAATCAAAGTAAAATAACATCTGTAAATGAGTAATTTGGCTGTTGTTACTGTTTAAATTATCACTGATATTAAATTAATTTCACTTCTTTAAAGGTCAGTTGAATTGCAATGAATTAAAGGCTGTGAATATTAACCATTCAGTGGGGAGAATAAAGTCTCATACTGGAGACATACTTCTAAAGCATTACTGTTGTCCAGTATAAGAGTGTTCTTTTGTTGCGTTTTCTGTCTACAGAAAATATATATAGCATTCTCATCCCTAAGGATTCCAAAGCCTTTCACAAACTCTATTATATATATTTAAAAAATAACTTGTTAATGCCTCATTAATGTTGCACAGTTTAAATGGCAAAAGTCAGGAAATGCAAAAACTGAGGTTCCAACAGCAATATTAACTTGGCTGTACTACACATCCGGTATGTTTTTATAGCATAAATTTTATGATATAAACAGGAATAGGTGGACAGCTGAATGTAACTAGCAAAACCGTGTATATATGGGCAGTGTGGCTGAGTCCACATGTGATGGTTGGTTTTTATGTATAATCTGAAACATGAGACCTCCAACTGCGTAGTGCCCCCTAACACCATTCTGGAAAATATGTTCAGTAATGACTCAGAGGAATGTGTTACTTACTGGATTGTTGATAGTGGTTCCTGGAGCACACTGGGGTTTCTTATAAATTTGCTATCCCGGAACTGACCAGTCTCCAACCCTGTTCAGTTTTTGAGACCAGAAAGATCCTAACAAAAGGCGCTATCACTTCATCTCCAATTACTCTCAGCTGCTAAGTAATATTACCCACTGACAGAGGTAGCAGATCATTAGGCCAATTCTTAGTAGATTATATGCAAAAAAGATGATGGGGATGCTGTATTATAATTAGATAATCTGAAATAGACAACAAATAAATATGCACATATACATGTCCAAATCATTGTAATTTATTTATGTAGGGATTTTTTTTTTTTTTTTTGCAGACTCAATAATAAAAATAATGTACAGTTGTCTCTATTCTTTACTGGACTAAACAGAATGGAAGCACAAATAAGGTGCTTTGCACGTTCTTGTCTTTTGTTGTCATTTTTTGCTTTTTTTTTTTAGTTGTTTTTATTTAGACTTTCTAGAGAGTAAGTCTGCTTCCGTGAAAAGTGGTATTTGTATGTTTGTTAATATCACTTTTCACAGCAGCAGACTTGTTAGCTAGCTGGGAGGCAGTGAAAAGTGGTATTAATAAACATACAAATATCACTTTTCACAGCAGACTTACTCAGCCCTGACAAGCAGGGGGACAAATTAAGCCTTGGATGGGGAGGTGAGTAGGGAGTCAGTGTGGGCTGGGAGCGATGGGGTGGATGGGAGAGGAGCCGGCAGAAACAGTAGGGACCAGGGTGAGTGATCCCGGAGCCCTGTGGCCAGGGGATGGAGCCCACTGCTGCGCAGCCAAAGCCCGGAGCCCCGCTGTCAGAGCCAGGGCCGGCTCCAGGGTTTTGGCCGCCCCAAGCAGCCCAACAACAACAACAAAAAAGCCGCGATCGCGATCTGCGGCGGCAATTCGGCAGGAGGTCCTTCGCTCCGAGCAGGAGTGAGGGACCGTCTGCCGAATTGCCGCCGAATAGCTGGACGTGCTGCCCCTCTCTGAAGTGGCCACCCCAAGCACCTGCTTGGTAAGCTGGTGCCTGGACCCGGCCCTGGTCAGAGCCCGTGGCTAGAGGCCGTTACTACATGGCTGGAGCCTGCAACCCCAGCGCTGAAGCCTGAGCCCCCCACCCCTGGAAGGTGGGGAACTCACATCGGCTGTCTGCTCTGGCATTTGTGTCTCCAGAGGGGGACAGGGCCCAGCCCTCCTCCTCCTCCCCCCCCCGTCACTGCCCAGAGGCTATGGCTGCAAGAAAAGCCCACTGTGGCCCCATTTGAGAAATGCTGGTTTAGAGACAATGTCAGTGTTACAGAGATGATACTAAAAATGGAATCTGTGGCCAAGGTTTGAGTAGATGTCAGTGATTGCATTTTGGGGTCCTGGTGATAGCAAAATACTTGAGTTTGCTTATGTGGTTTGTGCTGTCAACGGAACCTCCAATGAAATTATATCCCGGAACCTCTCAGTAGCCTGGATGTGATTTGAGCAGCTCTTTTATTTGTGTTGTCTGCCAACATGAAGGTAAAGAAATTGGTAGCTCGTCCTCATTTGACAGAAGTATTCCCTAGAGGAAGCCTAAACCCTTGATTTGGATTATTTAATACCAGTTATAATTTAAAGAAAATTTTATCAGATTTGCTGGGCTTTAATGACTCTGTTCTTACATCCTATCTTGATTTACGATGCAAATGTAATAGCATTGAATATGCAATTTTAAAAATCTACTCGTGTCCCCTTTCATATGTACAGTGTCTGCTCTTCATCAACGAGGAGCCTAATTTCTGTGTTTGTTTTCTTCACTGGTGTCCCAGATGAATACTAAAGCCAATCTTTAAATTTTTGCTTATCTTTTATGGTGGGGATCTGTTTTTAACTTAACAAGTAGAGGAGAAAGTCTGTAGAACAAGTACATAGGGAAATCTTCAGCGCCACAATTTTGGTAGGTAAATCATTAAGGCCCTGATCCTTCAAACTTTCAAGCCTTGGCATAGATTATTTCATTGAAGGCAAAATGTTTGACTTAAGATATTTTGCCCTGGAATAAAAAAAAAAAATGTTAGCATTTTCTATGTAATTTTAATTTAATGTGTCCATTTCACAAAGCCCCTAAACAACAAATTGGACTTAAAATGAATGTGTGCAGGGTTAGGGGAATATTGAGCAATGTTGGTGGTAGTAGTACATCTATTTTAAAGACTAGTTGTGCTTTCTATTTGTCTCGTTATTTAAAAAAAAAAATTAAGGCTTTATAAACCTCTCATTGCCCCCAACTAAAGAGAATAAATCCAACATTTTGCCTTATCTTTCTTTTTCATTATCTCTATATATAGACATTGTAAGTTAACTTTTTATGTAGTGAAAAGTGAAAGCTGTCATAAATGATCTGCAAAAACTGAGTACATGTTTTTTAAGCAGCTGGACAAAATTATAACTGGAAACATTGGGAATGTTTTAATGGTTCTTCAGACAGTGACTTGCTTATGGGAGCAGGTCTTTAAGTGAATGTTTCTCTGTATATTTTATAATGTGAATGAGCACATTGATAAGTACATATAAAGGAATGTTGCCAGCAGGCCACTTAATGTGATGATATTGATGGAGGTGGGGGGACAGAGAGGCAGCTAGGATGAGTGGCTGTTAAGTTTTGTAGCGTGGGAACACAGGAGGGATAGGGAGCTAGGAAGGCAGCACTGGAGAGAGGAGGCATTTTCCACCAAGATGCCACGCTGCATAGACCCCTTCATGATGCAAGATAAATCAATTCATGGTGAAGAAACTAAATAACTTTTCTTCTAAAAAAGTACTCGGGGGCGGGGGGGCCTCTTCTGTAGTAAGATGCCCTTTGTGAAATTTTAGGAGTGTGACATTTGAGATTGCAAGTGTTGCTGCTGCTTGTGATTTTATTGCAAGTCTTGTTTAAAACTAAACACTGCCTTAGCTACAGAACTGCTGAAGTACCTCTATAATAAATCAACAAAGACTGTGCAAGTAAAGTGACTACCAGCTACTCTGGGAACGATCATTTTTAAATTTTCTGACATTTGTGTCCCAGATTTTAATAATTCTGCATGAAAAAGTTTGTTTGCACAGTGGCCGGAATTGTGCACACAGTTGTTAGCATACATGAGCTTCCATTTAACTGCAGATATGGCATACCCATATTATGCATTATTTTAATATTGTATTTACGTAACTTTTCCAACTTACAGAGAATAACAAGGAAAGGTTAGCCATGTGCAGGCCTCTTATGTCTTAAAATGTTCCCTCTTGCTGTCAGATGTAGGTTTTTAGTAAGGAAGCATTTTGCTTCCCTCAAATGTATGAACCTCTGCTTCTTGTCACTTGTATTTTCATGGTTTTTGGTATTTCTTACTGCTGTATATCAGCATTTCTCTTCGGTGCTAATGTCTGTTCTTTAGAAACCTTAAGGTCTAGAATCTGTACAGTGTCACACTGACTGTTCCTTTTTTTATCTCCCTTTCCCAGGATTAGAATGCTTAACATTCTGACTCAGGTTTAGTAACTGCAGGTAAAACAAACAAATGCGTTTTTTTTGTTTTTCTTCTACTAAATACTAAGAGTACAATGTGCAGAAACTAATGGGAGGACACTTTCAGATACTTAAGCTCCCAACCTGCTAATTAGCTTAGCTAAAAAGGATTTTCTTATTGTGTGTTCCTCTAGTCTAGAGCAGCGTTTCTCAAACTGGGATCCCTGAGGGTACCCCAGGGGGTCTGCAGGTCCCGCTAATCAACTCCTCCCCCTTCCTCCGAGTGCCTCCTGCACACTAAAAGTTGGGTGGCGTGAAGGCAGGCTTCCTACCTGCCCCGGCTCCACGCTGCCTGGAAGCGGCCGGCATGTCCCTGAGGCTCAGGATGGGGAGGGGGTGGTCTCCATGTGCTGCCCCTACCCTCAGTGCTGACTCCGCAGCTCCCATTGGCTGGGAACTGCAGCTAATGGGAGCTGTTGGGGCAATGCCTGAGGGCAGGGGCAGCGTAGGGAGACCTCCTAGCCCCTCCCCCCACCCCCGCCTAGGAGTCACTGGCAGAGGGATGTGCTGGTCGCTTTCGGGAACCGCCCGAGGTAAGCACAGCCGGGCTGGAGTCCTCACCCCCTCCCACACCCCAACCCCCTGCCCTAGCCCAGAGCCTGAAACCTGCACCCCGGCTTGCACCCAAACTCCCTCTGTCTTTCTGTCTTTCTTTTACTTTAGGAAGATGTCCTCCATATTTCTCCTGCTGAGATAGCTTATTATGTTGTCATCAGCAGGTAGCACTCATTATTACAGGGAGGGAGAAGCTACTGCTTCATGTTTCATGTATTATAGTGAATAATTGTAATAAAGGGGGGAAAAGAAGCCCCTCCCCCAGAAAACCTAGCTAACAGCCTAAGGGAGGAAGACAGTTCTAATCTGTGGGGGATGAGTGACACTTTTAAAGTTTTTGGTATCTCAAACCACTAGGGCAGGTTAAAAATGAATGGTGTCTTGCATGCCATTCAAAACCAGGATTTCCAGCTTTCGGAATGTTTAAAGCATTAATCTTTAATTGCAATATTCATGAGATTCTGGCTGCTAAAATGGAATTGAAGCTTATGGAGTTTGGGGAAAGCAAACTGGTAATTGGAATGATGCGGCTGTGTGGACAGATATCATCTGAGCTGCCAGGGCTAAGAAGGCTGTCTGAACTCTGACAAGTGGGGAGCCTGGCTAGCCCATGGAGCATAGCATTCAGCTCTAGCCTTGGTGTTTGCAAGTTACCTGTCCTTGAACTCTCACTGGTCTCCATAGTACATTGCTCCCCTCCCCTCTCCAACATGCTGCTGTCTGAAATTGCAAGCCTTTTTTCTTTCTGCAGAAGCAAGTGCCGCTTCCTTCTGATGACACAACACTCCTGTTGTCTTCTGGGGAAGCAAGGCTGGACCTATAAAAAGCAAGCTGAGCAAAGGCGGGATAGAATTTCTGTGTAGAACCAAGAAGAAAATTAGATTGGGCCCCAAATGCATTACACTGACAATAAAATATCTTTTTTCAAAGGCCTGGTCTACACTGGCGGGGAGGATCGATCTAAGTTACGCAACTGCAGCTACGTGAATAACGTAGCTGAAGTCGACTTACTTAGATCTACTCACCGCAGTGTCTTCACTGCGGTGAGTCGACTGCTGATGCTCCCCTGTCGACTCTGTCTGCACCTCTCGTGCCAGTGGAGTACAGGATTCGATGGGAGAGTGCTCGGGGGTCGTCTAGACTAGACACGATAAATCGACCCCCGCTGGATCGATCGCTGCCCGCCAAGCGGGTAGGATAGACATGCCCAAAGAGACCAAAGTTGGTCTATGACAGGCCATAACTGTCACTGTTCTATAAAAATGAGCTCAGTCACTGGCCATCCTAAAACTCTCAACCTTCTCTTTCATCAGTTAATTCATTTAGGTAGATTTCCTGAGGAAAGCTTCATTCTTAAAGTTGAATGTGAGTTTGGGCTCTTTCCCATTCCCTTAGTTGTTCACTGCAAACTGATAGAGCATAACAGTTTGTTATCACCAAAGACAGGCTGGGCCACAGTCAGTCATGATGTCTAATCTGTGCCAATTTATATCCCATTACATTCAGACTGAGCCCTGAATGTAGGGGCTGAAATTGTGAGCATCCGTATTGGCAGGGTGCAGGATAAGGCTGCTTGCGCTCACTCCTCCTCCTCCACCCCAGTGCACCGATATATGGGGCAGTAGCGACCTGTCTCGTTAATTTGTGTCTAACCAGTGTCTTTCTGCTTCCCTTGAATCCACTATTCTGGATGCCCTGGAGACATTTCCTCTGACAGACCGAATGAGCAGCTCTGTTGTGGGGACTCTGAGGCTCAGTATCGCTGTGAGAATTAGTTATGTGAATCTAGCGTTTGTGAAATATACCAGAGTGACAGTTCTGGAGACTGAACTTCTCTATATTCCCACAGAATGTGTACAACACTGCAAGCTTCCAGCGCTGGATGGCTCTGTCAGTGTGACTCAAACCTGACCTTGGTCCAAGTGAAGGATTTGATCCAAGCTGTCTTACACCAGAACTGGCTAAGGGAGTAGGAACTGCTGCAGTGTTCTAAAAGTGCATCTGAGCCTGGGTGCCAAGAGAAATAAGATTGTAGAAACAGTCTCAGGCAAATGCTTGATGATTGGGTTATGGCCACGTTGTTAACTCTTCTGTTGTGTCTTATTATTTGCTAAGGCTGACAATGTACTGGCTGCTATTACACTATATAAAAAAATGGAGACAGTCCCTTATATTGAGTGAGTTACAGCAGAAAAGATAGACACAGAATAGATAAGAATGCATCAGAGAGACAGAACGGGGAACAACCTGGATTAGGATTTAATTGTTGGCTCATTTCCCATGAGGATCGTAGAAGTACGTCTTTATGAGGGACTTGAATGTAAAGAGGGTGGTAGTTTGATGAATCCTAAGGGGATGTGTATTGTAGAGAACAAGGAGTATTTTGGCTGTGCTGCCTGTACAAATGGCAAAGGCAACTCATCATGATCCTGATTCAGCAAGATACTTAAATGTGTGCTTAACTTGAACCACATGAGTAGTAAAAAGCAACAGAGAGTCCTGTGGCACCTTTAAGACTAACAGATGTATTGGAGCATAAGCTTTCGTGGGTGAATGCCCACTTCGTCGGATGTTCCAGTACATCTGTTAGGGTACATCTACACTACCTGGGGGAGTCGATTTAAGATACGCAAATTCAGCTACGTGAATAGCGTAGCTGAATTCGACGTATTGCAGCCGACTTACCCTGTTGTGAGGACGGCGGCAAAATCGACTTCTGCGGCTTTTTGTCGGCGGCGCTTACTACCACCTCCGCTGGTGGAGTTAGAGCGCCGATTCGGGGATCGATTGTCGCGTCCCGTCGGGACGCGATAAATCGATCCCCGAGAGGTCGATTTCTACCCGCCGATTCAGGCGGGTAGTATAGACCTAGCCTTAGTCTTAAAGGTGCCACAGGACTCTCTGTTGCTTTTTACATGCTTTTTACAGACACAGACTAACATGGCTACCCCTCTGATACTTAACACCATATGAGTAGTGTCACAGAAGTCAATGAAACTACTCGTGAGCTTAAAGTTAGGCATGTGCTCAAATAGCTTGCTGAGCTAGGGCCTAGAAATCAATGGAAGAACTTGCATTACTCCAGTAGACTTGGATCAGGCCCTAAATCTGTTTAACCCTTAGAGTTACTGTATTGATATCAGCTTATCACAATACTGCATTCTAGGAATAGAAAAAGTATTGGAACTTATCACAATAAGGTTAAAATCACAATAAATACTTCCTTTATAATGTAATCAATGTAGCAGCTCTCTTAAGTCCCTAATATAATGCCCCACAATTGTCTTCTGCTTCTTTGTGTCACTATTAGATCACTCATCTGCATTAAACACTTCTTGGTTTTGTTAAGAAAAATCTGTGTTTTCTCTCTGCATGTCAAGAGTGCCTTCTGGAGCTGACTGCAATTTCCAGTTAGCATAAGGAAACGTGTTGGTGAGTGCAGAATTAATTAGTTTCAGACCTGCAGTTCTCTCACTGCCAACAATTTACTTGAGACAATAGTTTGTGTGTCAGTTATACATACCTGGTGACAGCTATGCAGAGCCATTGCTCCTCAAGAGAAAGTGACCTTTGAATCAGTAGATGGGCAAACCTGGCTTTGCAGGGAAGATCTGGAAATTTAGTAATCTATTAGTAAAAAAAACCACCACAACAAAGCAAATCCTCAAAATTTAAACTCACTTCATCAGCTCTAACGTGTTGCATACTTCAGACTACTGAACTGCCAGTAATCCACTTTAAAGAGTTGCAGATAAAAAAACAAGCACATCTAAAGTAACAAAAGAAATATAGGATCAAATTTCTGAACAAACTGCTGTAGTCATGAGTTACCTTCGCTCTGCTGTAGATCAAGCACTATTAAGCATTTTTGTGGTCTAGATTAAAAGGATTAAAGGTTTAACCATTGTACACGCTCTCAAATAATGGCTTTGTGTGTGTTTTATGCATTAGGAAACAAACAAGAATTTCTGAATTCGTTATATAAATAAGATCTAGTAGGCTGATTCCCTCATGTAAATTGACGCCTTAGAATCTAAAATCATAATAGTCTAGTGCAGTGGGTCTCAACCTGTTCTGTGCTGGGACCTCTCTCTCATCCACCTGGGAGCCCCATCTGAACAACATGGGAAGGGCAGGGTGGTCATGACCCCCCGCCCCCAGATGGCTGTTTGCAATCCCACCCTAGGGTTCATGGTCCGCAAGATGAGATCCCATGATCTAACAGGAGATGTGTATTAGCACCAAAAAGAAAAACTTGTCTGGGCTATTACTAGTTTGAGCTGGAACCCTTCTCCATGTCAATCAAGCATATGGCAGCCAGTTGTAGCATTTTTAGCACCTTATGCCCTGGAACACTTCTCCTAAGCTCATCTCCTAGTTTCACAGTTCACAAAATAACATGCCAGCAAGTGAGTGGCAGCAGCAGTGGCTTTATTGGCAGTTTGGATGCTGGGTAATACTTGTAAAAGCACTCAAGTGGCTTAGGAGCCCAGTTCCCAATTTCAAAAGCACCTAAGCACCTTTCAAAAGCACCTAGGTCTGCCCTATACCACTGTAGTGCAGACACTTGCTGCAGTGACGGAAGGGGTTTTCCATTGCGGTAGTAAATCCACCTTTTGAAAGGCGGTAGCTAGGTGAATGGAAGAATTCTTCCATTGACCTAGTGGATCTATACCAGGACTTAGGTTGGCTTAATTACATCTCTCAGGGGTATGAATTTTTCATGCCCCTAAGTGATGTAGCTAGGCCAATCTAAGTTTTAGGTGTAGACCAGGCTTAAGTCCTATTAATTTTCAATTGTCCTATTGACTTACACTCCTAAAGGACTCACTCTTGAATGTTTTACCCACTCTATCTTTGACTGCACTGAAACTCCTTTGGAACAGTTTCTCCAGTATGAAGCTCAGCTTTCAGAAGCTCTCAGTGTAGATATGCTCACAGCTTTCCTACACTGTCTCACAGTTCAGACTATGGGAGTGTGAATAGCAGTGCGCACCAACTCCCCTGAGTGGACACTGTGAGTGCAAACTAAAAGGTTCCTATTTTGCATTAATAATATCCTCTTTGAAGAGGACTATATTAATGCAAAGTAGGAACCTTTTAGTTCGTGTCTGCAGTGTCCATACAGAGGAGTTACAGCACAGCACTTGGGTACACACTGCTATTCACACCCCCATAGTCTGAACTGCAGCGCAGTGTAGACAAGACCTGTGTGTCTTGAGATGGGAATTCCAGGGTCCAAGGAGTACCAAAAGGCTTCTCTCTTATTGTCAGTTTCCTGCCTTCACTAGAAGAGGAGAAGGATGGCTAACTCTGGTCAGGGCCGGCTCTGGCTTTTTGGCCGCCCCAAGCAAAAAAACCCCCCCAAAAAACAAAAAAAAAAAGGGGGGGCCAGAACGGCAAAGCAAAAAAAAAAACCTGCGGCACGGCCGGGGCGGGGGGGGGGGGGGCCCGGGGGGGGGGGGGGGGGGGAGCGGGCAGGAGAGAGAGAAGGGGGTGGTCAGAGCTACAGCAGGGGCGCTGCCACGTGGCCCCTCCTGCTGTGCCGCCTCCTGCCGCGAGGGCTCCGCTCCGGTCGGCAGGGAGGGAAGGAAGAGGACTTCCCTGCAGGGCATTCTGGTTCTCCACGCCACCGCTCCCTACAGGGCGGCCGGAACGGAACAAGAACAACAACAACAAAAAAAGCGGCCATGCCCCCCTAGGATTGGGCAGAATGCCGCCTCCAATAATCTGCCGCCCCAAGCACCAGCTTGCTCAGCTGGTGCCTGGAGCCGGCCCTGACTTTGGTGAAACTAAAGCATGGCAAAGAATAAACAAGAGAATTCCTTTTTATACCACAAGCTAAATTGCCAAAGCACATCAATAGATAAAACTGTAAAAACTAGACTGAGCAAATGACTTGTAACAATTTATTTGAATTTTGCCTCTTTCTGTTGACAAATGGTCTGAACATATCAAAACTTTCTCAAATGTATTTTTTTATTCTTTAAATTTCCGTGAATAATTCTTGATCTATAAATTGTTCATGAGAAGTTCATTACAAGTCTCTGATGCTCACACTGTTTTGGCTGAACGCTAGGTCATATGGCATGTTTCTGATCCCTGACTGGATGAACCAAACACTGGGAATCAGGTGGGAATACTCCCAATTACAAATCTGAAATTTGCTTTTTGGAAACATTCTGTAACATTTGCTGTTTGTATGAGTACCATTAAATGCTTTTGCTAGACTATTTGGATAAAGTCAACCCAGAAAGAGTGTAAACTCAGTCAATGAATTCATTTTAAAATCAGAGTGAATATTAATGAAAACTCTTTAATATATTTGCTCACTCTCATATAAATGTGCAAGTGCAATTGATATTTATAGATGAAATCCATATATTATATTTATATGTCTGAGTATATAAAATGTTACATATTATGTTAAAAACACCCTAATAAAATATCTCACTATCAAACTAAGAACCAAACAAGCATTTTGTTTGCCGTTCTTTTTTGTTAAAATGAATTATTGATGGATTTTTTTTTTTTTTTTTTGCATGTCCAGCAAGAGATTCAAAATTTTTGTTCGGATAAACAATCTCGTATTTCTTATGTGGGCATAACTGTCTCCATTGCCCATTACAGCAGAATTTAGATGCTGTACACATAATTACTAGGCTCAGTTTCTGTCTGTAAGGAGTATTCTCTCCACCCAACCCTTGTTCCACTGATTCCTGAAGTGGATATTTTCTTTGGATGCCTGTCTTTGAGAAGGCCAGTGAGGCCAGAAATCAGGACCAGGGTGTGTGTGACTTGCTTAATGGGTGGCCCCACAGACCACCTGGTAGAATCCCATGCCTGACAAGTTTGTCTAAGGTGTGTCACTGGTGATTGCCGAAGAATTTCCTCCATTTCCAGTGATTTGACTTCATTAGGTATTTTTGCCTGAGCAAGGATCCCAGGGTCAAATGCATAAAATACAATTGAGGGAGAGGGATTATTTTACAGAGACAACTTTCTATTACAATGTGCCGTCTGCTAGTGGTTCCCCCAGCTGATTGCATTCACCTGTTCAAGTGCCAGTAAAATGTTAGTCCTCCAAGAGTTCCTCCATGTTGACTGCACTGGGTTACATGGCACCTGTTGGAAATATCCGGGGGGAGGGAGTCCTTTGGCTATTGTCAGGAGGCTTCACAGTTTCTAAAACATCTGACTTTCCCAATATAAATCTTAAAATACATTATTGGCATAACAAGGTTTCCAAAAGACACTCTTCATTGCATAACCTACTAACACGAACCTGTGTCAAACTGCACCTACGCCTCACTGCTAGATTTAAAGGTCGCTTATTTTAAATCAAAATAACAATCCAAGAGAGAGGAGTTATAGCTTCCTCCTTTGGGTCGCCCACTCCTTGTGTAAGTGTGAGATTTTCAACCCTAAGTGAGTTAAGTGCACAAGTCCCATTGACTTTCAGTGAGACTTGAGCTCCTAACTCACTTCGGCTGTTCTGAAAATCCCCCTCCTTAAATTGGATCCAGGACGGCCTTTAATTTTTGTCTTCTACAGTGCTGAGCATATTGAGGCTTAACACTGGAGAGAAGTAGTCACATAAAATACATAGCCCTGGAGTGTACTCAGCTCTGTACTCTTCCATGCACTAATATTAACACATCCAATATTGTTCTTTAAAAGAAAAAACAAACTTAAACCATAGTTTGGTGTAACCAAAAAATCCTTAGTAAATCAGTCCATCAAGCCTTCACTTTAAAAAAAAAAAAAAAAAAAAAAAAAATCTCTTTCCACTTTACTGCTTTGTAAGCGCGGGGCTGTTGTACTGATTAGTGTTAAACAGAACAATATGATTGCTGGCAAACTCTTGTTATCCAGCGGAAGTCTATCATGTAGCTTTAGTACCCTTGAGAGAGAGATTTGCTATACTGAGAGAGTCTCTGAGAACTGGGCAGTGAGCGGATGGGTTCAGTTCGGGATGTTAATGTTCAGATGCAGGTGCAGTTCTGTGCTCGCTGAACTACCTTTGTTTATAAAGGTGATTTTATTTATTTATTTTTGATTGCTCAGAACAAGTTTACAAAACACAGGAAGGAATGGCAAGGGGCTAGTGAAAGAGATGTTGCTGAATGGCAGATGGTGGCATCTAAATTCTTTTCCATCCACCCTAAATTGCAGTAATTAAAGGGCAAAAATCTTTTCTCCCCTCCATCTTACCATGCTGGAGGAAAAGAGTACACTACTGAGCAGCAAGGTCCCCAGAAGGGGCAGCGTACAGCTGTAGAGGGTACACTTTTCCCATGAGTGGAAGCCTTTCTGTATAAACATGACAGGCATCTTTGGTTTATTTTTCTGGGATATGGAAAGAGGGAGCGGCCATTCTAGTCTCCAGTTTCAACAATCAACTGGAAAATATCCGCATGGAAGTTGTTAATGCTGCAAGGAACAACCACTTGCCCACAGAAATGGGTATCAGAGGGGAAGAGGGCCCTAGGCAGCTGCAATTGGAGAGTCAGTGGGCAGCACAGCCAGATTGATCCCTACAAGGAATGAATCAATGAAAAAGTTCATGAACTAAAAAGCCAAAACCAGAAGACCTTTTGCACTCCACCCTCCTGTACACAAGTCTTAACCTCCCAGGAATGTTTTTCAGGTGGAATTTCCTTAGTTTTAAAAATAATCCCAGTTGGGGCCTGAATGGTATGGAGGTGGCATTCTCTCTCCACACCTCTTCCTGCTGACTTCAGTAGGCCTTCAGGAAGGGAACCTAATGTACACCTCCCACCATTCCTTGGAGTTGTAGAGCACCTCTTCAGTAAAAGCACCAACCCCCCGGTGAGGCTCGTCAGCCTGGCCCCGCCCATCTATAGACTGCAGAGGGTTACGGCTTCTTATGAAACCAAAACAGTTTGTCTCTCTCCACCCTCAAATCAGTCTTAAGAGACTCTTCAGAGCCTATGGTGGTACTCCTGAAAATGGGCTTCCTGTTGCCAACCACTTATGAGACTTGTTGTGGGAGACCACCTACACCTCACAACCTACAGATTCTTGGGGGGACGGATGATCCTATTTAGGCTCATTGGGATCTGTGTGTGTCATAGGGCTCCCACTGGATAGGGGTGATTGTGAGGGACCTGTCTAGCCTATCAAGGCTTGTGGAGAGCCTTGTAGGGTTTGTGGTAGGGTGTTGGGATTAGAGGAGCCCAGGAGACTCTTAAGATTTGTGGGGTATGTTGACTCTCTGAAGTATGCAGGAGGGGTTGAATGCACCTGTTCTGCGCTCTCTCACTCAGTTGCCCTTTTTCTCCTGTCGTTACTAGAGACTAAGTTTTTTTTTCTTTTTCTTTTCTCTTCTCTTCTCTCTTCTTTGCTTTTGAAATGCTTAGATCTTGTTTAACAGCTTGCTGGAGCAAATTATCCCTCACGGTGTTACTAATCAATAAATATGAATGGCTCAAGTCTTGATAGCAACCAGTTAGAACTTGGTCGTGGGCACTAGAGCAGCACCTCGTGAATTGCGTGTCGTTTTTCTTCTGCTTTCCTCATGCTTACTACCAAGTGGCAAAAGACCCTTTGACTACTGATTCCTCTGCCCCCTCTTTATATTTTTAGAGTATCATAATTAGGATTCCGTTGTCTGAGTCTCTTCAAATTTTGTAGAAAAATACTGTTTGTCCTCAGACCTAATCTGCCCACTTTCCAGCTGGTTTTACTCTTGTGTGGCCACAAAGTAGGGCTCATAACAAACTCCTGTTGCGACTTAACTGTGGAGTGGCTATCACTACTGCAGAGTAGTGATAAGATGAGCTGCACTGCCATGAGGGTCGTGAATGTGGAGCAGTGTGGAGGCCTCAAGGTTTGGGACTCGGCAGATTTGTGCAAGCTGTGAAGTTGCAAAGCCCTCCTCTGTGAGAAGGCTGTCTAGTTATCTAGGTGATTTGCCTCACTGAAGGTTTTCAAGCAGTTCCCCACTCCACCCCTCTCCTTTGGGTATCTGCGTGGGGAGAGGGCATTTGTCCCAGGTCCAGGAGAGCGAGAGAGTTTGCTTTTCTCGTTTTTATTGGAATCGGATTATCAATCTGGTCAGGTTAAAATCCTGGAAATCAAGTTTCCAAGGGTGGTGTCCGTGGTTGGGTTTCTCAGAGGGCTCCCGAGAGTGAGCCTGTCACTGGCTAGGGCTACTGTCTCCTCAGCACAGAGAAAGTAACTTGCTTCCATGATGTGGAATCCCATGCTTGCATTTTCTTTGGAGAGTCAGTAAATCTAAGCTGCAGTTCTCCCTGTTGGTGAGTCACCCAGGTGTGGACTCTCCTCCTTTCCTGCTAAGCCCAGCATTGCTGCTCTGCAGGGGTGTGTTGCCAGAGGAATTCTGCAGAGGGACTGCCTTGGCCCCTGCTGGCTGTGAATGGGGGGACTCGGTTGGTCCTGAAACTGGTGCGAAGGGTTTTGCGAGGGTGGGTCAGAGGAGGGGATGTGGTGCAGGGGGCGGGCAGGGGAGGCTTGTGAATTTGAGCTTGCTTAGCCCTGGTGGAGGTTCCTTTACAAAGCTGTACTTCCCATGCTTGGCACAGAGAGGGGTGCATAAATGTCACCCTAAATGAGAATCTAGTACCGTCCAAAGCACAGCCACGTGGAAAGTGACGGATGCTTCAAGGCCGCTTGTGAAGGTCAATTAGTTTTTTAGCCAGTAACACTGTCCAACCATCCTCTCGCTTCTCGCTTATCTTCTGAAAAATTTCAGCAGGGCTGCACTTAGCAGCAAAGGCTTTTCCCTGCTCTCCGGGCCCTTATCTAGTTTCCATGCTTCCTGAAGAAAGCAGAGCACTTATGAAAATGGGTACCCGTAGCACTGGTTGAGATAGAAATTGTGTGGGTAAGCACTCTGCAAGTTTTCCCACCCTGAGTATTTTTGTCTTGGCTCTCTAGCACAGAGCTTGCTAATGGGGGTTGAGCTGTGCCAGAATGTCTGGTGGTTTTGTGATGTGTATGGACAGGAACTGCAATAGACCACCAACCTCATTTTTTTTCTTGAGATCTCTCCAGGATTTAAGCCCAGCGATGAAGGCAAGTGCAGTAACCCTTCCCAACACACATGGTATTCATCCTTTACATGTATTTATAGAAAAGCTGAGCCTTTTTCCTGCTGACCTCATTTAAGATTTTTGGAAGGAGGACAGAGAGATAAATAAAAGGCTGTGGAAGATAACTAATGTTATCTTCTCCCCACACTCTGAGTAGGTGTCCTTCTTCTGTTTTCAAGCAACTCTGCCCAGCACAGTTGGAGCCGTCATTTGCATCTGAGCTCTTTTGTATTTCATCTGATTTAGGCATTGATCCTAGAAACACGTACATAACGTTTCGCACAGAAATAAGTATTTGCAGGATTGGGGCCTCAGATTGTAAAATTGTTGGGCCGGGGTAGTGTGTTTGTGTGTACAGCACTATGCACAATGATAATGTTCAAAAAGATCATTATTCCAGCAGAGGTAAAGTGCTACTTCATTTAGAATTTGGTGCTTGAATAACTCCAGCAGAGCACATTCATGTGAACAAAGGTTTATAATTGCCTTCTAGACATGGAGTATATTATAATAATCTTTCTTACTGTTCTTACTAACAATCTGTTGGTTTGTCTCTGGATTTTTACTTCACTGGCAGTAGCTGTTTCGTTGGAGCCTGGGAATAGATTTTGTATGTTTTTGTGAGTGTTAACTTTTGTATTTGTACCTACTTACTGCAGTAGACTCCCAAAGACCATTTAATAGCCGATTAACCAAGTTCAAACAATATTTTATTGCATATACCCTAAACTACATTTACAGAACATGAAGGGTGTAACAGACCATATTAAGGACTACCACAAAAGAAAGCATGTGTTTTGGAAAAAAATAAGACCAGGGAACTACAGCAGATATGCAAGCTGCATATCTTTGATCTGCCTTCTGTAATATAAACACAGAGCAGTGTGGACATTTTAAAAAACAAAACTCCCCCTACTAACCCAAAACACTGCATTGCGTGCACAATTCTTCCCCTAGATAGAGGATAAGAGAGAATGAACCAAAGGGGACAGATGTTACTTATGTCACTTACTGCGCTACTGGAAGAAGCTTAAACACTCCAGTGATGAGGGCAGTATAAGAACCTATATAGAACAGATTAGATAGACAAAGCCAGGAAGTTCAAAGCTGAAAGGAAATGAAGAGTTGAGGCCCAAAATTTGACCTACCGTACCGCTATCCTTTCCCACTTCTTGTAATCTATTGATAAAGTCCATCCTACTGTTGTTCCCTGATCTTATTCTTTTCAGAACAAATGCTTTCTTTTTATTCCCCCCCCCCCCCCACCAAAAAAAACCTTTAAGCAACAAAATGCTGTCAACCCTACACTAGCCCCCACAGTAACAAAAGTGGGCACCTCCAGGGCAGAATGCTCTTGTTGAGAAAGCCGATTTTGGTTCAGATTTATAGGGAATTATTTTAAAGTTTTATAAAGAGTTTTAAAGGCTGACAGGTATTTATGTGAAAAATATTAAATACACAGAAAAGGGCAAGATAAGGACAAAAATGGTGCCTTAACTTCACATTGTGGCTACTTCTTGGAAATTCTCCAACACAAAGGGTATAATGGAATCCGGCCCAGTGCTCTTCTTCCAGTCCAGGAGCACCCTCGTGTGCTGTAAGGAGGAGGGTGGAGCTCCCCTGGGAGTACAAATGAGAGTTCAAGATTCTGAGAGAGAGGAGTCCGGAACCCAGAGTCCAGAGTGGGAGCTCGAGATGAGAGCAGAGCAGGGATGAGCGCTTCAGGGAGGGGATGCCCCTGAAGGAGGGAGCAGCAAGAGTTCCTTAATGAGCAGCCGGAGCAGTGCTGAAGTCAGTCAGGGTCACCTACAAACTTCCCCAGGCCAGAGAGGCTGAAGGCTGAGAGCAGCAGAGGGAGATGCCTGTTGGCTCTGAGCTGGAGAGCTGAAGCAGGAAGGCCAGAGAAAACTGAGGAATGATGGAAGGTGAGACTGCCGACGTCTCCAGGCAAGAACTCGAATCATAGGGGGGAAGGAAGCAGGGCAGAGAATTCCCCATCTTGAGGGGCTGAAGTGAGGTATGGGGAGAGATGCCAGAGCCATCCCTAGCAGCTGGGGTGTGGTGAGAGATGCTGGAGCCATGCTTGGTATTGAACTGTTGGGATGAATGTATTGTTTGGACTGTGCTGGGGGGATTCTGGCTTATGGCAGTGGGACTTTTGGTAATAAATTAACCCTTAAAAAAAGGTTATTTATATACTTCAAAAGCTGTACTGAGTTTATTTGAGGAATGAGGGAAGCTGAGGCGAGGGGCTGCTTGCACAGCCATTCTGAGGCCACCAGGGAGCATCTGGAAGGCAGCCATATTTTCACAAAGGGACATGGCTTTTATGAAAAGAAATAATTGGTTGTATACTAATGTAATTATGTTTTTTACATGATATTGTATATGAGATTATAGTATTTTTCTTTCCCTGGCAATAAATCCTCCATGAACTTATCTAATTCTTTTCTGAACCTAGTTATAGTTTTGGCCTTCACAACTTCCCCTGGCAATGAGTTCCACAAGTTGACTGTACGCTGTCTGAAGAAGTACTTCCTTTTGTTTGTTTTAAACCTGCTGCCTATTAATTTCATTGGGTGACTCCTGGTCCCTGTTATGTGAAGGGGTAAATAATAGTTCATTATTCACTTTCTCCAGACCATTCATGACTTTATAGGCCTCTATCATGTGTCCCCTCAATCGTCTCTTTTCCAAATTGAACTGTCAGTCTTTTTGATCTTGCCTCACATGGAAGGTCTTCCATGCCCTTAATAATTTTATTGCCCTTCTCTGTACCTTTTCCACTTCTAAATATAATTTTTTTTTTTTTTTTTTAGATGGGGTGACAAGAACTGCATGCAGTATTCAGGGCATGGGTGCACCATGGATTTATATAGTGGCATTATGGTATTTACTGTCTTTTTATCTATCCCTTTCCTAATGGTTCCTAACATTTTGTTTGACTGCAGCTGCACATTGAGTGGATGTTTTCAGAGAACTATCCACAATGACTCCAATATCTCTTTCTTGAGTGATAACAGCTAATTTAGACCCTCATCATTTTGTATGTATAGTTTGATAATGTTTTCCAATGTGCATTGCTTAGCATTTGTCAACACTTGAATTTCATCTGCCATTTTATTGCTCAGTCACCCAGTTTTGTGAGATCCCTTTGTAACGCTTCTATCTGCCTTGGACTTAACTATTTTGAGTAATTTTGTATCATCTGCAAACTTTGCCATCTCACTGTTTAACCCTTTTTCCAGATCATTTACGAATATGTTGAACAGCACCAGTCCCAGTACAGATCCCTGTGAAACCCTGTTATTTATCCTCTCCATTCTGAAAACTGATCATTTACTCGTGCCCTTTGTTTCCAGTCTTTTTAACCAGTTACTGATCCATTAGAGGACCTTCCCTCTTATCCTATAACTGCTTACTTTGCTTAAGAGCCTTTGGTGAGGGACCTTCTGTTCCCTTCAGATGACCATAGACAGTTCCAAGAATTATTGTGCGGGATGGCAGAGGAACTCCAGATCTTCCTGGAAGAGGTACAGGACCCTCAGTGCAAACTCTTGAATAGCCTATAAACCACCAGATCCAGTTGAATAGCACTTCCAGTTAATGAAGCTACAGTGGAGTCGCATCATAGGCGCATTTAACTTACGCAATTTTAACTATATGTGCTCGGCAAAACAAAACAAAAAAGAGAAAAATAACAATTTAAATACTGTACCTGTGGTGCGGGCAATTCCGCCCGCCATTCCACTCAATGCGCGTTTGACTATGTGCGATTTTCGCCTTACGCACTGACTTCAGAACCTAACCCCCGCATAAGATGCAACTCCCCTGTATTCTGGAACCTGCAGTCTGGCAAACACCAGCCATGTGTGCCTCTCTCCGCAAGAGGGCAGAGAAAAGCGGTTTCATTTCTGCCAAAAGAATGGAATTTCTCTTTACTCACCCTGCACCAAACTCTCCAATTGTACAGGCTGCCAGGGAGAGATCTAGATGACAATGTCCAAAATCCACTCCTCCTGACAAGTCTAAATGTCTAGACTTGTTGGCTTCAGGTGACATTGTTTCAGGAAATACTTCTATGTGACATTTTCAGGGCAGCTATGTGGAGTTCCAGCCACATGTTCATGAGACACTATGCTCTAGTCCAGGACTTCTCCGCTGTTGCATCCTTTGGGACAGCGGTCCTCCAAGAGGCTCTGCTATCTGTATCCTTGCACTTTCCTCCTACTTGAGTCCTGCCTGTCAGTCACCCGCAATGGAATACACATAGGGACCAGCACTCGAAGAAGAACAGAAAGTTACTTACCTCATGGTAACTGGAGATTCTTCGAGATGTGTGATCCCTATCTATATTCTACTACCTGCCCTCCTTCGCCTGTGTTTTAAATCATAATTGGATTCATGATAGAGAAGGAAGTAGAGAAGAGGTTGGTCTGCTCCGCCCTCATGCCTTTGGTTGGAAACATGAGTTGGGCAAGGGCACATGAGTGGGTCAAAGGACACTGTTTGCAAGAATTCTCCAACACCAGGTGCATAGAGCACTGACCCCCCCCCCCCCCCCCCCAGTAGACTATAGATAAGAATCTCACATCTTGAAGAACTTACGGTTATTATAAGGTAAGTAACTTTCTTTTTTTTCTCTTCCTAGATGTTCTTTAATGGAATGAGGTAAAATCAAATTTTACATTTCATACACTCAAAGAGCCAAATTGATCATTAGTATAATTCCATTAAGGCAAAGTTATACAGTCGATGGAATAATTTATGGGAAGAATTTGGCCCCAAACCATTTACAAAGTAACTAGCAAATTAGGTACTACTCATACAGTGACCGCACTGGGAACTAATGTACTGCAGCCATCTTGATATCAATAACAGATTGTACACAGCCTTGGACAGTAGAATCTCCTTCACTGATGAAAGGAATATTAGTCAGAACTTTGGGGTTATTTTCCTGCTCTTTTTAGAAGTGTCACACATTCTATCCTGGATACTCAGCCAAGACTTTGGACCTATATTAGTATAGCAACCACACTGGTAGTATCGCTTTGCAGCGTCAGCAGAGAGTGCAAGTTGTGGTATGGAACATCAACACACAGCCGTCTGCTCCAGAGGTAAGAGTGTACTTACATTGTACCTACAACGTACCTACCTTGCCTTATGGATTAATTAATGAAATATGTTTCCCTGGATTACACAACGATATTTATGCATAATGGCTCATTGCGACTACGTAGAACAAATGTTTTGAACTGGAAAGTGAAATAACAAGAACACAGAGGTAATAGAATTAGATGGTTTTTTCCTTCCCCACTACAATGGTGTAATTACTGGGTCCCTCCCAATCTGACAACTGTGTTCTGCTAGAGCTATCAAAGGAACTATCAACTACGGTGTACTAAATGCAACATGGCAGCTTTCCACAGCAGAGTGAAAAAGCAAATCTGATAAACAAGGAAATAACCATTAAGATGAATTCCTGGTTTCATTCTGTGTGTCTGCTCGCTGCTTGACGTGACATTAGTGAAAAACACCCACTCTAATTGGCCAGGGTCCATGTTCTGTAAATTTGAAATGTTTATTAAGCCTAATTCTATTACTAGTTGCATATTTTAGTCTTAAAGGGAACCCACGTTTGTTTCCAGAGATGGGTTTTCATGCAGTTATTTGGATTTTTTTCTTTTCACGTGGGAGTGGGTAACTGAAAAAATCTGAAGACTAAGACTAAAATATAATTCTAGGAGAACCATTCCATTATAGCAGAGCATCACATTCTTGTTAGTTTGATCCAGAGGTGCTTAGCACCCATGGGCTCTCATTAATCTCATCAGAATTGTGCCTTCTAATGCTTGGATTCTACGAAAATTGTGATTAACGAGTGAACTAGCTGATTAAGTGCTGCATACTGTAAATTATTCTTGAAGTAATTTTTTTTTTAAACAAAAGGCTGAATCATTTATCTGCATAAAGGGCTTTGCAAAAAGCACCATGTTGGAACACACAAATACAAAACCACAAAACTGGAGATGATCCAGTTAGGGCACCAGCGTACGCTCACCAAAGCATGTAGACTATTGCTCCTGTGCACAGTAAGCCATACAAAATGGCACCGTTTTTCTTCTGCAAGGACATCTTGAGGCAAACCTGTTTAGACAAGTTTTCATCACATCAATTTCCACCATAAAAGCATTTGGAAATTCACCAGTGTAAAAGGATTAACTGGGGCTAATCAATTTTTGTGACTTCTGCTGATAAGAGCAGAGCTGATCAACTGCCTGCTGCCTTGCATCTGAAGGCGGTAACTGACAGCTTGCACTAGATGTGTCTGACTTTTTAGGACCCTAGGACAGCTTCTGCAAGCAGATAAAATTAAATTAAGCCTGACAAACCATCTTCCTGTTGAAAGAAGGAGATGTTCTCCATATGTCTATTCCAGGGTTTGAATATAGGATTTTGGAGATGGACTAATGCAATAGTCTGAACTATTTTCTTCATGAAGAGTGCTAATTAAACTTACAACGTACTTCTTAAAAGTTCTGTGCATGTAGGTGCTCAGTTACTTGAGGGGACATGTACACTATGGAGACTACAGTGGTATAGCAACATTGCAACCTACACCAATGAAAGCATTTTTTCTGTCCGAGTAGGAACACCGCTTCCCCGAGAGACTGTAGCTATGTCAATAGAGACCGCCTTCCGTTGACGTTGTGGCTGTACTGGGGGTTAGGACAACTGTCTCAGTCTGGAGTGTTCGTACCGATGTAGCTATGTTGACCTAATTTTTAAGTGTAGACCTGGCCTGAGTTTTCAGTAAAGAGAAGTAGGTATTGTATTGCTTGCTTCCATATGAAGAAGCATAATTATTTATGCCATGTCACATAATGGTGGAGGTAAGGTTACATAATGACAGAGGAGGCCAATTTAATTGATAAATGGAATACCATGTTTAATTTCAATACATAGGTTGCTGCTGGTGCATTGATACCATGCAGACTCTGCTGACTGATATTGTCTCCCTGTTTACTTGTCGTCCCCCCTCACCCTGTTTGTCTCAAGCTGTTGTCTATTGTCTTATGCTAGATTGTAAGCTCTCTGAGGCAGGGGCCATCTTTTTGTTTTGTGTTTGTACAGCACTTAGCGCAACAGGGTCTTGGGGCATGACTGGGTGGGGCTCCTTTATACTACCACAGTGTAAATAATATTCTAGCCAATATACATAGGTGGACAGGCAGAAATGTTCCAAGCTTGTAAGAGAAGAAATGAGAACATATCTTCGACTTATGCACTCCTTTAAGAAATCAACTTGTAACTTTTGCTACTTTGCAGAAAGCCTGTTTTGGCTGGATGACTTCTTAAGTAATGGCCAAGCTTGTGAAGGCCTTACACTCAACCTGATGCCATTTCTGTGTTTGACTTGGGGAGATTGGAGGACCCTGGTAAGGGAGGAGGGGAGAATGGAGGGGCATGAGGGGAAACAGGAATGGTTGCACACATGGAGCCCCTTCAGGGTGTGTGTGTGTGTGTGTGTGTGAGAGAGAGAGAGAGAGAATGCAAGACCCTGGAATGGGGAGAGAGGGTGTTGAGGGGACAGAACCCCTGGTTGGGGTAGATTGGGGGAAGGAGAGAATAGGGGGAACACAGAGCCCCTGCCTTGGGATAGGAAGGAGGAATAGAGGGCATGAGGGGAAGTACGAATTGGGTCGCACCTAGAGCTATTGGAGTGGGGGGAGAATGGGACCCTAATATGGGAGGAGGAGGGACCACAGGGCAAACAGAACCCCTGCTGGGGAGGAGACTAGGGGAGTTGCAGGGAGGGTGGCACACAGGGAGCTGGTGGGGAGAATGGAGGGATACAGGAGCCCCTGGAGTATGCAGTGAGCTCGGCCTGTGCAAGCTACAGAGTACATGTGACCTATTGCTACATTATGTGACTTTATATACACAGCATATGGATGTTTTAAAAGCTGAGGATCCAACAGGCATTTAAATTTTTATTGTATATGATGCTTTCAATTGGAGAGTAAAGTGGAACTAATCAATCATAAAGAACAAAGATTATAGAGTCCGAATAGTTGTTAGAAAACTTGTCTGTCATATTTTTAACAGGGTTTGAATTGAGAGAAGTTCTTAACCTTCCTTCTGGCCTCTGCTTGATGCAAGTTTCCAAAAGTTGTGGGCTGGGGGGGAGGGGGGAATGGAGGGGGAAAGAGAGCATTACTCTGGAGAACTAAATCTTTTAGTCAGAGTTGAGATTCCCCCCCCGCCTCCCCCAATCTGCCTGGCTCTAGACTTTCAAGTTAATGAAATCTATAAAATGATGTGGCCTGAAGTGTCAAGCACATCCTAAATTTATCTTAAAAAATATACAGACCTGCAATGGGTGGATCATTAGATGACACTTGATAAATCCTTTCAGTTGATCATATCAAATTGAGAACCAGTCAGGAAAAGAATGGCCTTTTACAAGAGGTGCAGACTAGAGATTGAAAAATGGCTATTGGCAAATTAGTGTCCCTTTTCCCTTGCCCATTGCTTTGGTGACCTGTTTTCCTGGAAATGTGACGTTGATTATTGCTGATTTGGCCTATATAATTCTATAGCCTTGTAGCTAGTGATAGATATTCATATATCTGCAAATAGGCCTGACGTGAAATTCATCTTGAAGGCTTCGTTCTCCCCATCCCCTACCCTAAGGCTATAAATTATTCTCGAGTACCACAGTGTGTGTTGAGTTACAGCAGAGAAAGCTGGAATTGATTTGCAGGCTGACTTTATGCAACTTTCATCAAAAACTTCTGGATATTGGAGAAATTGTAGACAAGGTATCATTAGAGGTTTAGGGTTTGATTGCTGAAGGTGTAGTTCATTAACTAATGTGTACCTTTCTTCTATTCCTTTCATTGCTTTGAATTTTTGGAAGAAACATGACCACAAGAATGATTCAACAGGGGGGTCTGTAATTTGTATTTTGTTTCGAAGTATTGATACAGCAAAAGGCTGCTAAACTGAGTGGAGTGTAACATTTAAGCAGAATATTGGATCAACAAAAAAGATAATAATGTCTGTCTTTATTTCCGTTCAACATTTATAACTCAATTTAGTGCTTATAAAAGTGGCTTCAGTCACTTTCAAGCATTCTCACGTGATGGGATGGATTAGTATCTTCGTCTCAGGGCTGAAAAGACTCCCTGCAACCACACAATTAGATCCCACCAGCGTCAACTCCATCCTTCCTAGGTAAATAAAACTAAGTTCCAAACAGATAAAATCTTAAAAACCAAGGTTCTGTCTGGTCCCTGCAAACATATAAGATTTCATGACAGTTTCATCAGAATAGTGGGTTTAAAGATCGTTCACCTAACTCTGTTGAGTACAAATATTTGATTACCTCTGTGAAGATCCTTTATTTATTTCAAGCCGTTTGTTGATTAAGGGGTTAACATTCAGTAGGGTGTTGTCAGCAACTGGGGGTTGGCTCTAGTATCTAGGCAGCAGGCTGGAAGTGCCTTTTCTGTTTGTCCTGTCTGCAGCCATCACATAAGGGGTAACATTACAGGGAATGGGGACAATTTAAAGTTCCTTTGTGAGCTATAGTTTGGCAATTGAAAATATATGCTTCACCAAGCGCAAGTTATTGTCCTCCTGTAGGACTTTGCTAAACAGATTTTAAATCAATGGAAGGAAGGAAAGGGAACTGAGTAAGTTACATTCCACCACAGTCTGATGTTTCACAGCTAGTACATTCAGATGTATATTGGGAAGTCCTGAACCAGGATTAAGACATATGTATTACTGTGAGGATAAAAGGCCATGATCCTGCATCCTTGCTTCAGCATGGAGTTCACTGCAGGATCAGAACCATAGTAAGTACTTAGGAGTTTACAGTGCTTTTCATCTGCAAGGGTAAAACCGGAACTAACTAATCTTCATGATGCTGCTGGGAGGTAGGTGTTAACTCCATTGTGAAGATGGAGAAACTGAGGCAAAATGGATCAGTCACTTGCCCAAGGCCAGAAAAGGTGTTGGTGTCAAAGCAAAGATTGGAATGCAGTTAAGGACAAGCAGGATCAGGCCTGATATCCTGGAACTCCAGGCACATGAAAAAAGAGGAGAGTATGCTGTCAGTATAAGAATAAAACAATAGAAAAGTTCCCATAAATGAAACATAAACCCATCTGGCTCACCCATTTCAGGAATACATGTGACACATTCCCATCTGGAAACCACATTAGACACAGCATCCATGGACTGAAGTATTACTTAATGGGAAGAAAATCTAAAAGGCTGAAAATCAAAACAGAGAAATAAGTATTTCATCATAACAAACTCGGAGTGTAAATCAAGCCAGAGAATCCAGCCTGCACCTCAGACCCATAGGGTACTCAGAGGCATTGTAAACTTGTGTCTCTTAACTTTCTGTAAATTGACTGGCTTCCCCCAGCAGCCAGAATAATAACTCTTTGCTTTCAAACTCCAGCTGCACCTTTCACTGAGCTGAGAGCTGTGAACTACAGCCTCACATCGTGCTACTGACTTGCACTCTAAAATTATATTCCTACTCTTCATTAGAGCAGAACAAATGGCAATTCCTCACCTCCTTCAGCGATAGGGATTTCTTAGGTGCTGAACACATATCTCCTTCTTGGCTAATTAATGTCTCTCTAACTGGTTTGTGTGATGTAAGTGATGACAGGAACACAGCTTGCCTGGAGCTCCTGCTATAGTAGATACCAAGCTTTGATGCCCTTCCCTAACTCCCATAACTTCTACAGTGCCCCGGTGTGTGCTAGGCACCCTTCTGACAATTGGGTGGAGGGTGGGAGGGATAGCTCAGTGGTTTGAGCATTGGCCTGCTAAACCCAGGGTTGTAAGTCCAATCCTTGAGGGGGCCACTTAGGGATCTGAGGGAAAAATCTGTCTGGGGATTGGTCCTGCTTTGAGCAGGGGGTTGGACTAGATGATCTCCTGAGGTCCCTTCCACCCCAGATATTCTATGATTCTATGAATTGTGATCCAATCCGTAATCTGCTTAGCCAAGAAAATTACTTGGGTCTCTAGGTTCTCTCTTTTCTTGTTTTTTTGTTTGTTTTGGTTTGTTTTTTTTAAGCTGACCTCAAATTTCTAAGGCCTGGTCTACACTACTGTAACTGGGGTCCCAGTGGGGGCCAGCTGTGGTCACTCAATTAGGGTGAACTGCAAAGAATGGGACAGCCAAACCCCAAAAAGCTGGTGAATATTCCAATACTTAGATTTACCAAGCCAGGATAAAACAGCTTCTTTATTACCTTCCTGGTTACTCAGTTCCCTTAAAGCAACCCAGCCTCTGGCCTCCATCCAGGTACCCAAGTCAAATATAATGATTTCTAAAAATCATATTTCATCATATAAAAGAAAAGATTCTACCAATCCCAAAGGAGCGGACACATTACCTCCCAGGTTATTGAATATTTGAGATCTTACCCAAATACACGCTACAGCCAATTCTTATGAACTAAACTAAAATTTATTAAAAAACAAAAGAGAGAGAGAGAGAGTATGGTTGAAAGATCAATATATGTACAGACATGAGTTCAATTCATTGAGGTTCAGATTCATAGCAGAGATGGTGAGGTTTGTAGTTGCAAAAAGTTCTTTTAGAATTCAGTTCATAGGTTATAATCCAATGTCCAAATATCCTATTCAGGGCGTACCAGCATAACTGGGACCTCAGTCTTGTGACTCAAACTTCCCCTGATGAAGCTTTAGCAGATCTGAGATGACAGAATCAGGACCCAAGGATCTTTTATACAATTTCATGTCCTCTTTGACAAGTTGGCAGTTCCTTGGGGAACAAAAGGTAATTAGGATGACTTTGAAGGAGGTCCATCACCTGTACTTAATTTGTATAGCTAATATAAGGCTGTGACAGGTTAGATCACAGAAAACCCCCTAGGAACTGCCAACTGATGTGCTTAAACTACTTCTAACCCGTTTTCCCTGCCAGCTTGGGACTCCAGAACCTTGCCTGTTTGAGCCAGACGTGCTAGCCTGCTACAAACCCAGACCCACGTCTGAACAATATCTTCCAAAAGCTGCGGGCTTAACTGAAAACAGCTTAAGAAGTGTTCCTATCTTCAACACTCAGGTACCCAGCTCCCAATGGGGTCCAAACCCCAAATAAATCTGTTTTACCCTGTATAAAGCTTATACAGGGTAAACTCATAAATTGTTCACTCTGTATACACTGTGGGTTAATTAATAAGTAAAAATGATTTTATTAAATATAAAAAGGATTTAAGTGATTCCAAGTAATAACAGACAGAACAAAGTGAATTACCAAGCAAAATAAAACAAAACACACAAGTCTAAGTCTAGTACAGTAAGAAAATTGAATACAGATAAAATCTCACCCTTAGATGTTTCAATAAGCTTCTATCACAGACTGGACACCTTCCTAGTCTGGACACAATCCTTTCCCCTGATACAGCCCTTGTTTCAGCTCAGCTGGTAGCTGGGGGATTTCTCATGATTGCAGCCACCTTTGTTCTGTTCCACCCCCTTATATATCTTTTGCACAAAATGGGAATCCTTTGTCCCTCTCTGGGTTCCCATCCCTCCTTCTAAATGGAAAAGTACCAGGTTAAAGATGGATTCCAGTTCATGTGACATGATCACATGTCACTGTAAGACTTCAAGCCCTCATTCCTCCTAGCCTGACTCACAGGAAGGTCTGCAAGCAAACAGAGCCATCCACAGTCAATTGTCCTGGTTGATGGGAGCCATCAAGATTCCAAACCACCATTAATGGCCCACACTTTGCATAACTACAATGGGACCTCAGAGTTATATTTCCATGACCACACTCAGTAGATTATAAGCTTTGTAATCATACCTTACAAGAGACCTTTTGCATGAAGCATATTCCAGTTACATTATATTCACACTCATTAGCATATTTTCATAAAATCATATAGAGTGCAACGTCACAAAGGCAATTTGCTTGTTCCTCCATCATTCACAGATGACTTGCTATACATTTCAAAGAGAGCTGAATAGAGAGATATCTGGTGTTTACAATTCATTTAAATGGCAGGGTGTTATTTTGATCTCTGAATTAACAGAATACAGCACAGACAGGAACTGTTGCTTACATTGTCGACCCTACTCATACATATGTAAATACATAAAAACACAAACATTATCTTCCTACATGTCTTTTGAGGGTTATTTATTTTGCAGGATGTTTAACCCTTTCTCGCCATGCGTCACACCCCCAATGTGTGACTGGTGTGGGAGGGTGAAATTAGAGCTCCTGGATACACCTTAAGGACCTTCCAACTTTGATATGCGCTATGTTTACATTGAATTATTTGTAAGGCCAAATTATTGAGGCATGCTTTGGCCCAAGTTAAAAACTTAGTCCATACTCTGTGAAACACTTTAGTGATTACAGGGTTTGGTCTATGTCAGGGGTAAGCAACCTATTGAATGCGTGCCAAAGGTGGCACGCGAGCTGATTTTCAGTGGCATTCACACTGCCCGGGTCCTGGCCACTGGTCCAGGGGCCTCTGCGTTTTAATTTAATTTTAAATGAAGCTTCTTAAACTTTTTTTAAACCTTATTTACTTTACATACAACAATAGTTTAGTTATATATTAGACTTATAGAAAGAGATCTTCTAAAAACGTTAAAATGTATTACTGGCACACGAAACCTTAAATTTAGAGTGAATAAATGAAGACTTGACACACCACTTCTGAAAGGTTGCCGACCCCTGGTCTATGTGTTGACTTAACATAGCCATTATGCTCTTCAGAGAGTACTTACTCTGGCATTCAGCCATGAAGGCTGTGAGGTGTTGTACCTCAGTTTCCCTTTTTGCACAGCACATTAGGTCTGTAATGTCTTTTCTCCTGTGTACAGTTTCAAGATTAGATACAGGCATTAACTGAGAAATATCAGTATCACAAGGCCTTTTAACATAAAGTGTGTTCTTGTATATCACTCTTAACATGGTTAAGGGTTTTTTCAAAAGATCATGCACATTGTACATTTTTACGGTTTTTGGAATCCGCAACAAGTTAGTCACAATTACTAGCAATAATATTAACATCCGTTCTTTCAGGTGTGTACATTTACAATCATTTTGGTCATGCCAAGCCTTTTGTTTAGACCAAGCATTTGTTATATTAGCTTGTTCAATGTCCCTTTTGAACCTTTGTAGGTTTTTCTTGACCTTAGGTTCTTCCTTAACATAGGCTTTCAGTTCAACCACTCCCTTGGTGTTTTGTTATTTTAGGGTTAACCTGTGGCTCCCATTAGCATAATAAACTTTCCCCCTTTCTCCCTGTTCTGGAGGGTCAAAATCTGAGCTCTTTTGCTTAACAGAATCCATTGGCTGGCTGGGTGTGTTCTTTATGCTACCGGGTACAGGCAAGTCTTTCATCCCCCAGTCAGTCAGGTAATTTGCATTAACACAGACACTAGCTTGTTTACTAGTTTTCAGATCCTTAACTCAGGGGGTAGCTGTGTTAGTCTGTATCCACAAAAACAACAAGAAGTCTGGTGGCACCTTAAAGACTAACAGATTTATTTGGGCATAAGCTTTTGTGGGTAAAAACCTCATTTCTTCAGATGCATAGAGTGAAAGTTTGATGCAGGCATTATATACTGACACATGGAGAGCATGGAGTAACTCACAAGTGGAGAACCAGTGTTGACAGGGCCAATTCGATCAGGGTGGATGTAGTCCACTCCCAACAATAGATGAGGAGGTGTCAATTCCAGGAGAGGCAAAGCTGCTTTTGTAATGAGCCAGCCACTCCCAGTCCCTATTCAAGCCCAGATTAATGGTGTTAAATTTGCAAATGAATTTTAGTTCTGCTGTTTCTCTTTGAAGTCTGTTTCTGAAGTTTTTTTGTTCAAGAATAGTTACTTTTAAATCTGTTATAGAATGTCCAGGGAGATTGAAGTGTTCACCTACTGGCTTTTGTATGTTACCATTCCTGATGTCTGATTTGTGTCCATTTATTCTTTTACGTAGGGACTGTCCGGTTTGGCCAATGTACATGGCAGAGGGGCATTGCTGGCACATGATGGCATATATAACTATAAGATCCTTAACTGTTACCAATTCCAAGGCTGGACTCTGTTTTAAAGAGATACCATCCATTTTAATTAGCATGTTAGACTCAAGGTTCTTCCATTACCAACCTCTGCTTCCACATGGAATCAGATGTTAAGTCCACAAGACATATTCAAAATATCTAGAGATGAGAGTTTGCCTGCTCTCCCCTGCATCCTTGTGGGTTCAGTCATAAGGCTGTTCTGCTCTGAAAAACTAGTAACCCGATCTTTCCTCAGTACCTGAATCACAGACCGCTTACTCAAAGATTCCGCATGGAGACATTCATGTTCCAACGACATTGTCTCTCCAACAAGCTGGTCAAGATTATAGGGCTTTTTAAATTCCCCAGTAATTTTTATTCCATCTGAAATCTTCTCAAAGCTATCCACCCTGGGTCTTTCTAAAGCAAGGTCAGTGGATCCATACACATTTGAAAGATTTTGACCATTAGGCACTAACACACTGTGACGTTGTGCAGTCTATATGGTTTTATAAAAACATGATGATAAGTGAATATAATGTAACTGGGATAGCTTTAGAAAAATATGGTAAAAAGTGAATATAACGTAACTGGGATATGCTTCATGCAAAAGGTCTCTTGTAAGGTATGATTACAAAGCTTATAATCTACTGAGTGTGATCATCCGATTTGTATAAATGTACCACTCTTGTATCTAAAACTAGAAATATAAAATATAACTCTGAGGGCCTATTGTAATTATGTAAAATGTGGGCCATTAATGATGGTTTGGAATCTTGATGACTCCCATTGTCTGCAGATGGCTGTCTTTACCTGTGAGTCTTCCTGTATATGTATGTGCTGGCAAGTGAGTAATGAAGTCTTGCAGTGACATGTGATCATGTCACCTGAACTGGAATCCATCTTTAACCTGGTGCTTTTCTAGTGAGGGGGGGTGGAAACCCAGAGGGACAAAGGGTTCCCGCCTTATGCAAAAGATATATAAAGGGGTGGAAGAAAACAAAGGGGAGAGAGGAGCCATCATGAAGAATCCCCTCGCTATCACCTGAGCTGCAACAAGAGCTGTACCAGGGGAAAGAATTGTGCCCAGGCCTGGAAGGTGTCCAGTCTGAGAAAAAACTTACTGAAGCATCTCTGAGGGTGAGATTATCTGTATTCAGTTTGATTAGGCATAGATTTGCACATTTTATTTTATTTTGCTTGGTGACTTACTTTGTTCTGTCTGTTACTACTTTGAACCACTTAAATCCTACTGTCTGTATTTAATAAAATCACTTTTTATTTAGTAATTTACTCAGCGTATGTATTAATACCTGAGGGAGCAAACAACTGTGCATATCTCTCTATCAGTGTTATAGAGGGCGAACAATTTATGAGTTTGCCCTGCATAAGCTTTATGCAGGGTAAAACAGATTTATCTGGGTTTAGACTCCATTGGGAGTTGGGCATCTGAGTGCTAAAGACAAGCACGCTACTGTGAGCTGTTTTCAGGTAAACTTGCAGCTTTGGGGCAAGTGATTCAGACCCTGGGTCTGTGCTGGAGCAGACGGGAGTGTCTGGCTCAGCAAGACAGGGTGCTGGAGTCCTGAGCTGGCAGGGAAAACATGAGCAGGGGTAGTCTTGGCACATCGGGTGGCAGCTCCCAAGGGGGTTTCTGTGATCCAACCCGTCACACACGCTTTCCTCAGAAGAGAGACTGTTTACTATCAACAATCTCCCATTAAGAGTCAATAGAAACAATTCCTTTTCACAGACTTCAAAGTCTTCACCAAGAAATTCCTTTTCTTCTGCAATATCATGCATTGCAACAGATTGTTTCTGAGCTTCCACACTGTCAGTGAGTAACACAGTCAAATCATCTTCATGCTTTCCTTGTTCCCTGGCTCCGACCACCCTGATCAGACAAGGTTGTCACATCTTTACTCAGCAACACACTAGCAACAGGCAAAACAGAAGCACCAGAATCACTTGGTCTCTGGGAGCTATTTATGACATTAACTGGATGCAACCTGGTTACAATGTCATTGCCCCTAGCAGACACACGTTTAGGACCACTTCCTTCCTGGGCTTTAGCTGTATCCAGAATTAACTCTGAGACAACTGATAAATTTTTAACCATCATAGGCTGACAGGCTTCTTCTGTCTGCTTTACAGACCGAGAACTAGAGACAAACTTTTCCTCAGGAGGCTTGCTGCTATTCAAAACAGACAAATAATGGGAGATATCCTTTCCTTTGTCCCAGCACCCAGGGCTGATTTCAGACACATACCTGGACAGTGAGACAGCTTCCTTAACCGGCAAGTTGCCACTTCCAACAGACACACTGCTGTTCTCCACAGATTAGTCTCATTACACTGAGCTGCTGTAAACAGATCATTTCTACCTTTTTTCAGGCTTACTGTCACAAACTTTACTTGCCCACAAAAAAAAAATCTACTCTTTTCTTCCTCAGTTAGGGCTTTAACCTGATCCTCAACTTTAACTTGCTCTAGAGAAACATTTTCCTGAGCCTTATCTAATGCCAGATTCACTTCTGAGATATCAGACAGACACTCAGAAATTTCTTCCACAGATGCACTGCTTCTTTGCACAGATAAACTGCTCTCTTTCTCAGACAAACTTTTGGAGAAACTCTCCATAGGCAAGTCCTTGCCCCTAACAGATACAGGTTCAAGATTATTTCTTTCCTGTGACTGATTTACGTCAACCTGACTGCACAAAGCTTTAATATCTTCCCTATTAAAAGATCTGAAGGAATTGTATTCTTTGCTCCCACAATCATAGGGCCATCAAATCCCTTGCATTTAAGGTGGATTTTAGCCAAAGGAACTCTTACAAAATATTCAGATAAGGCTACAACTGTCACACTTTTTTACCTGGTAAATAATCTTCCTCCCTGACAAGACGTGCTTTAATCAAAGTAATATCTGCTGCTGTGTCTCTCCATGCCGTACACTTTACTCCATTAAGTTCTGCACTGCTACTAAACTCTGTGTTGTTCCCATATTTAGCCTTAATATGAGTTTTAAGGTCAAGTCCTTCAGAGACAACAGTAACAGCCTTTGCACACAAAATGGCACTGGGCTCTATTTGGTTCACCGGTGTGTCTGCACTCACTGTTATGGCATTGCCAGTCACAGGGGTATCAGGTCGTGGGGTGGTTTGGAATTTTGGACAATTTGGCTTTATGTGCCCAGGCATTCCACATTGGGGACAGGTAACTGGCTTCCCTTTAGGGTAAGAGGTTTTGAACTTTAGGCTCCCACGAGCTTTTTTTAATTCATGTTGGGGTTAGGTTTACTCCTAAATCCTTCCTTTCTTTTGAACTGGGGTGAATAGTGATTATTCTTGCCCAGGGGCTTATTTCTTTCATAACTTCGATTCTGCACAAATTCATCTGCAATTTCAGCAGCATGCAAAACAGAATTGGACTTTCCATCACATATAGCAGCCCGGACCTCATCTGGCACCAAATTTAACATTCATTCAAATGTAATTAATTGCATTAACTGTTCAAAATTGCCCCAAGCTTTCTCACTAGTAATCCACTTCCTGACCAAATTTAACAGTTTATGAGCATATTCCACATAAGAAATACCATTAGACATTTTAAAATTTCTAATTTCAACCTGTAAGTTTCAAAGGTAACCTTAAAACATTTTAACACAGTATCTTTATATTTTACATAATTCAAGGCTTCATCCATACCCATTTCATGGAACACTTCCCTGGCTTTCCCAGTCAATCTGGTTAGCAGGACAGGCATACACTGCTACTCTGAAATATGGTGAATTTCACACAGATGCTGCTTCCTTATCATTGGCAATTAACAGATTTTTAAGTTCCTGCTCTGGGGCCTTTTTCTTAAGAGGCAACCCCTTTTGTAAGCACAATTCTTCAAAGGTTCTTCTGTCAAGATCTTCATATGATCCTGGCTCACTCATTGTAACTGATTTTTCACCCTTAAACTCTCCAATATCAAAATTAATTTTTTGACAAACATGTGGTTCTGATCCAAAAACCCAGTTAACTTGTGTTAATGTTTCAGAGTGGTAGCCGTGTTAGTCTGTATCAGCAAAAAGAAAGGGGAATACTTGTGGCACCTTAAAGACAAACACATTTTTTTGGGCATAAGCTTTCATGGGATAAAACCCACTTTGACTACGCCACTGTGACCGGGGTCCCAGTGTAGGCCAGCGGTGGTCACTCAATTAGGGTGAACTGCAAAGAATGGGGCAGACAAACCCCCAAAAGCTGGTGAATATTCCAATATTTAGATTTACCAAGCCAGGATAAAACAGCTTTTTTATTACCTTACTGGTTATTCAGTTCCCTTAAAGCAACCCAGCCTCTGGTCTCCATCCAGGTACCCAAGTCAAATATGATGATTTCTGAAAATCTTATTTCATCATATAAAAGAAAAGGTTCTACCAATCCCAAAGGATCGGTCACATTACCTCCCAGGTTATTGAATATTCGAGATCTTTCCCAAATACACGCTACAGCCAATTCTTATTAACTAAACTAAAATTTATTAAAAAACAAAAGAGAGAGAGAGAGAATGGTTAAAAGATGAATATACATACAGACATGAGTTCAATCCATTGAGGTTCAGATTCATAGCAGAGATGGTGAGCTTTATAGTGGCTTTGTAGTCCAATGACCAAATCTCATATTCAGGGCATACCAGCATAGCTAGGACCTCAGTCTTGCGACTCAAACTTCCCCTGATGAAGCTTAAGCTGATCTGAGATGGCAGAATCAGGACCCCAGGATCTTTTATACAATTTCATGTCCTCTTTGACAAGTTGGAGTTCCTCAGAGAACAAAAGGTAATTAGGATGACTTTGAAGGAGGTCCATCACCGGTACTTAGCTATAGGAATTAACATAAGGCAATTGGCTTGTTCCTCCACCATTCACAGATGACTTGCTATACATTTCAAAGAGAGATGAATACAGAGATATCTGGTGTTTACAATTCATTTAAATGCCAGGATGTTCTTTTGATCTCTGGATTAACAGAAAGAAGAACAGGAGTACTTGTGGCACCTTAGAGACTAACACGGCTGTTACTCTGGATTAACAGAATACAACATAGACAAGGGCTGTTGATTACCTTGTTGACCCTACTCATATATATATGTAAGTACACAAAAACACAAACATTATCTTCCCACATGTCTTTTGAGGGTTATTTATTTTGCAGGAAGTTTAACCCTTTCTGGCCATGCATCAAAACTACACAGTTAGGTTGATGTAAGGCAGTTTATGTCAACCTAATTATGTCAGTGTACACACTACTGCCTTGTCCTATCTATGTAAGTGCCATACGACCCTGACATAATAACTGCACCTCCATGAGAGGCGTAGGGCTTATGTCGGTGTAGTTAGGGTGACACAGTGTCTGCATAGACACTGCATTACTTACATTGGCTGTTGGCTGTCTTGTCAATGGAGAAGTGAAATTGACAAGAAAGCCAGGCAGCTAGAGCCTGTCTGTACCCCACAGGCTTCCTGCTCTCAGCCGGGCTGCACCTGCCAGGCTCCCCATTCCCAGACAGGCTGCTGTCCGGAGGCTCCCCACTCAGGGAGTCGAGAAGCCCTGGGTGTCTCCGCTCCTGGCTGGGAGCAGGGAGGTGAGTCTGGAGGGGCAGCTGGGGTCCCGGTGGGGAGCTTAGAGCCCTGACTCTCAGCCCCCCACACTACCCACTTTCAGTCAGCGGAATTGCTCCTCATGAAGACGCACGCCACTGTTAGAAGGCGGTAGTGTGGACATCAGCCACTGCAGTAATTCCTTCGGTGGCTATAAGTTGCTAACATATGTCGACTTAGGTTTGTCGTGTAGACGTGCTCTAATTCTAAATCATTTGAGGGCATTAACAGTGGTGCCCTAAAAATATTTAAGAAAAGGGCCCCACAAAATGCTTCCCTTTTAGCATGTGGCAGCCCTGTGTCCTGGGTGTGCATGTGCTGGCTGAGTGAGTGGTGTTCTAATCATTTGTTTTCCTAGTTAAATGAAAAAATGTTTTCCCCTACCCACAACCAGTGGGGAGGCAGCTCCGCTTGGCAAAATCACATGTATAGAAAGCTGCACTTTGACGGAAATGTTTTTCCCGTAGATCCTGAAAAACATTGAGTCTTATTAACAGTAAAGCACAGTGTTCAGCGTATTTAATTGGAAGTGTGGGTGGTGAAGACTTTGGGGGCGCGGCTAGAAGGATTCTGCTTGTCTGGGAAATGTTGCTGAAAACATGTGCCATTTGGTGCAGTCTGGTCCTTTCTTGCCAAGCTTCAGCAACTTCTGTGAGCCCCAGGCATAAGCCAATCCTAGCAGGGATAAACTGGCAGTTGTTTTGTCTCTCAGCATTCCCCTGAAAACCCTTGCTGGAAGCAGAGGCCACTCTAGCCATAGGTGAGCTGGGCAACTGCTGAGGTTGGCAGATTTGGCCTGGCCACCTGTCTGTCATGATGGGGGGTGGCTTGGCCAAACTTGAGTGACACACTGACCCCTATGTGCCACGCCACAATTTCACTCGCTCAAATTTGGCCCAACCACCTCTCCATGATGACAGAGGGGTAGCTGGGCCAAATCTGAGTGGCATGGGGGGGTGACATACTGAAGAGTTGCCTAGGGCATTGGATTGTGTTGGGTGGCCTCTGGCTGGAAGGTTGCAATGGAGCACTACTTTTTAACTCTTAGAATGCACAGTGATAACACACATGAACCCAAACACAGAGACAGAGGCAAACAGGCTGCTTCCTAAGGCAGCAAAGCACAACACGCCCCACCTTGCTTTAAGCTGTCTCTTTTCAGACTGACTTGGTATTGCACGCTTTGCTATAGAGACCCTAAGCCTGCAGGCTGGGCCAGGATAACATACCTCCCCCCTATTCCCCAGGTCTCCACTCTTAATAGGGTGACCAGATGTCCCAATTTTATAGGGACAGTCCCTATTTTTGGGTCTTTTTCTTATATAGGCTCTTATTACCCCCCACCCCCTGTCCTGATTTTTCACACTTGCTGTCTGGTCACCCTAACTCTTAAAGTGATAGCTTGCAATTCCAATACAATCCTCAGTATACCACAGCAGTGTCCAGAGAGTGGGAGAACTCTGCTGGAGACCAGGAAATCGCGCCAATCCTACGCTTTAATTTGGTGGAAGAATTTTCAACAGTGCATCATCAGTACGAACAGCATGCGCAATAGTTCAGTCTTCAGTGCGTGCAGAAGACATATGGCAGCACCATGTTTCTGCCTCCTGTGTAACAGGCTGGCCACCCATTTTTTCCCCTTAGACTCCTTTCAGCCATTGTAATATCTGTTGGCTGGATCTGTACTGAGAGTTGCCATATTTGATGGTGAAGCACATCGGCCCTCCCTCGCCCTCAAACCTTTCATGCAGCAGGGGTTGAAAATGACGGTCCCACTTGTGCAAACAGGGGCATTTGTATCCAACAGCTGTTGAAATAAAGTGCTGCTGACTCCTTGTTTTGCCTCCATTGACTTCAATGAAGCTATTCTGTTTTACATCAGCTGAGGCTTTGGCCCTACATGTTTTTAAAAAAAATGTTCTTTTTCTTTCAAATATGTTATGAAAAGATGCAAAAACACCAGCTTTAGGATAAAATTCTGCTCTTGGACTCCCGTAGCAGGTCTCAGGTCCCACATTCTGTTCTCCCTATGGGCACCTCCCATCCCACTGATATCAGTCACCAGGGAAGAGAGGAGAATTTTGGAATCCGTGTACAGAATCACAGCTTTCCATATGTTTCAAACAAAATATTTGGATGTAATTTAAACATGCATCTTGGTGCTTTGTGTGTGTGCGTGTGTGCAAAAGCAAATGGTAACATTTCCCCAAACATTATTATGCACTACATTTAACATTGTAGTTGCTCGAGTCATCCTATTCAACAGAAACTCGTGTTTATTTGGTATATAAAAAGCTCAATCTGAACCACATGGAAGGCTGTTTGCGCTGTATGATGTGGTGTGGGGTATCCTGTCTTTAAGTTATACATGGCTGTAGTTAATTACAAGTTTAATACAGGGCTACAACCAGATTGATTACTGCCTCAAGTCGTCTTTTTCTGGTTTCCCAGGCTACACCCTCTGAACAAACATAAGAAATGTTGGCTTGCTGGTATGTAGTGGTGCAAAGTCTATAGTAGGCAGCCGCTCATTTATGCTGTATTTTTCCCCAGCTGCTTGTGACTGATCACCATTCTTGGAAGGACAAATCCCAAGATCCACTACTCTGGTCTGGATTGTTTCCCTCAGATCTTTCTCTGCCTTCATAGAAGGTGGTGGTGGAGGTCAGTTAATACTGCCTCGCACTACAGTGGACCTTGTCAGTGTTGTCCATGTCTCCATCACCTCTGGGTTAGACTATTGCAGTGTGCTCTCCATGGGGCTACACCTTAAAATCCTTTGGAGACTGAAGTTGGGATAGAAAGTAGCAGATAGCTATGGAGCAGTTCATGTTTCTGGGAGAATATGGCACCAGTGTTCTGAAGTCTGCAGTGGCTGCCTATTGGTCTTCTGGGTGAGTTTAAAGTGATGGTTATGACTAGAGCTGAGTAAATAAATGATTTTTTTTTAATCAGTGCTCAAACCAAAAAAATCAGTTAATTTTAAACCAAAACTGATTTTTTAAAAAAAATGTTTCCTGCCAAAATGTTTCATTTCACCCAAAACAATTTTTTTTCCAGTTTTTCATTTAGTTCAGTTTTTGGGTGGTTTTTAACCCTTTAAACATTTTAAAAAAATAAATCTACCTACATTTTTTAAATGAAAATGTAACTTGAGAATGGAACTGTTTTGAAAATGTCCAAAAAAATTGCATTTGGCCGAAACTATTTGCCAAATTCAACCTGAATTCGCAGATAATTTTGGTCACCTTCAAAACTAAATTTTTCGGCAAATGTATTATTCAACTGAAAAATTTTGTCCAGCTCTACTGATGACCTCTAAAGTCCTAATTGGCCTCGGAACTGCCTACCTGACGTATTGCCATAGCTGCAGTCAGAAGATTCTCTCATCATAAAAAGGGGATGGGGCATTCTTGGTCCTGGCTGTGGGAGTCTGGCCATGACTTCCCCCCATTCTGGTCATGCTGCAAAAGCTCTTTGTTTAATGAGGTGTGTAGGGTCAGGATGTGGATGTATTCCTGGGTGTGACTTGGGGTCGAGAGGCTTTTCTGGAGTTTTTACATTTCTGTTGTTAGCTGGCTGGGATAATCACTTGTCTCCTGAGATGAAATCTGACCATACATGTCTGCATCAATTATGTGTTTCGATTTGTATCTCAAATGGCAATTTATGTGCTTGACTTGTAAGTTGGTGTGTTAGACTAACAAAGGGGATCAGACCGCTTCAGCACCTTCACCCACAGGGGGAGACAGCCATCAGGCTGGCGAATACAACCCATTGAGACTGACTGTATGGGACTAACTGCCCAAGCATTGGAGTAGCCATCATTGGGGTATTCTCCTGGAGAAGGCCTGTTGGATTCTCCTGCGGACTGGAAGGAGGTGGTTTGAACAGGGTAGGCTCAGGCAGAGACAACCAGATTGAGAGAGACAGACTCAGAGGAGGATTTGGGTTTGGCTAGAACAGAGGTCGGCAACGTTTGGCACGCGGCTTGCCAGGGTAAGCACCCTGGCGGGCCGGGCCAGTTTATTTACCTGCTGATGTGGCAGGTTTGGCCAATCGCGGCCCCCACTGGCTGCGGTTTGCCGTCCTGGGCCAATGGGGGCGGCGGGAAGCCACGGCCAGCACATCCCTGTGTTCTGAAAAGATTTAATGAATAAAATCTCTTCTGGCACGTGAGCAAATTATTGCAAGAAGCCTGAAGGAGCTGAGGGTGGGATGCTTGTGAAACCACGCTGTGCCACAAGGGGGTGTGATCTGGGGAGGGGCCCCCTGTGATAGTGACTGTATCGTGGGTCACAGGTGCCTGTAATCCTGTTGGACCTGCGATTGACACACAGGATAGTGTGCCTGGGTCTTGGTCTAGAACTCGGGTGGGGGCTCTTAGAGAGACCAGAAAGCCGGCAGAGGTGTAGCTAGACTTGTAACGCTGATATTTCCATTTGATGATTTCAGACTAACTACATATGTCAGTATTTAGGCTGCTGAGAGATTGCTGCTGTAAGTGTAACTATTGTCAGGGTGCTCGGAGCTTTTGTATGAGCATTCCTTTCCCATCGGCTCCAAGGTTAAACCTAACCGATCCAGAGTGCTAATAAAAGGGACACTGTCAACCCAAAGATCATTATGTAGCTGGTCTACTCACTCCCCTTTAGAAATGTCAAACTGAAATCACGCTTCAAATCAATTGTTTTCTTTAGTGGCTTATATCAGTAACGTTTGTGAAGCGGGAAGCAGTTGGCCCAGATTATCAGTGGCTCTCACCAATGTGAAATTTCCTCACACTCCTGCCTGCTTGTGCAAAATCCTGCCTTTCCTTATGTGCACAGGACGTGAGGTGCCTAAACACCCAATGTGCATGTGGAGGTGAGGAGTTTGGAGACCTCAGGATATTTCCAAAGGTGCATAGGGTAATCCCAACTGCCCCTGTGCCTCTGAAAATCTTTCCCCTTTCTCGAGAGCCTTGGCTTTTTTGTTGCTTGGTATTTGCCAGTTTCTGTGTGAACCAGCTCAAATTCTGCTCTGGAAGAGAGAGAGAGAGAGACAGACGCACACACACTCTCTCTCTCTCTTCTCCCCCCTCTCCCCCCCAAAGGAGGAGTGGCTGATAGAGTGGAACAGCTGCTGTGTATTCAGAGATGTGAAGAGTCTAAATGAATTATGTCACTCCTAATTAATTCTTCCTGTTTCCTCTTGACTTCATGCTTAAATTTACACCCAGGCTGCACTTCCTACTCCCTTTCCCCTGGCCAGCAATGATTTCCTATTTTCCCACCCAAACGCCAGGACTCTGTCTAGCTTTGTTCTCCTCAAAAAGTAACCCTTGTGACCCCATTTCAAACAGCATTCTCCCCTTTCCCCTATTTGTTCTGACCGGTAACATCTGCATGTCATTGATACCCCTCACCTACTGCCTCCTTTCCAGGCCCTGGCCAGTTCTCCCTGGCCTCCCTCACATCCACTCCCTCAATTTCCTTGTCCAGTATAGATGCTGGGGTCTGGTTCTTTCTTGATAGAAGCAGGTTTCTGAGGGAAGGGAGGCCCCAGGGCTCACTAACTATCACTTATTGTCTAAGTATAGATAACCGTCCAGATTCGGGCTCACATCAAGTCACCTTTGCATTCTGGTAGCACAAAATATACTTACGGCTGCCCCAAATCGGCTGCTCAGGTTCCCTTTTGTTCAGCAATCCTCAATAGGTGTTGAGCCAGCCTCGCCTGTTCTCTGTCACCCTTGCTGATCCCCCGCCATAGAGGCATGCAATTGGAGGGGGACATTATGGGGCTGGTAAATGCTGCTGCCATTTAAAGCAGGCTACTCTAAGCTATGCGAGGGGCCAAATCCCACTCCCAAAACTGAAGGGCTCAGAAATATGGTGGAAAGCATCTGCTCTCCCTGCCCCCAAGAGCATAGAGTTCCAGTCCATCTGTGGGTTCAGTCCAATAATCTTTGAAGAGCGGGTTTCCTAACTCAGGGGTATATTTTCCTTCAGTGTCCAGGCAGTTACCCGTACAAATCTGGTTAACGCTTTGATGTGAAGAGAAGTAGCTAATTAACTTTGCACACGGCCTGGGTAATTACGTTTGGAAAGTGAGAGGGCATCAAAAAACAACCCTGGCATCAAAAAACAATTACTGTCTGCTAACTTCAGTGCTATAGCTAATGCAGAACAATTACAAGGTATCGCTTACCTTCCCAAATCTGATTCTCACTTCTGTATAGGCTTCATCACATGGACTCCTGCTAGATCTGAAGTGTGTTGTATACTTCTATAATGGCAAACTCTTTGGGGCAAGAACTGCTTCTACCTCTGTCTGTACAGCACCTTGTACAGCAGCTGTCAGTGTGATTCCTAGCACAGGGAAGTAGACAGACATGGGTTAGATCTGCTTGTGGGTTAAAAGTCGCATGGCTGTCGCAGTACGGGCTAACTGCCTGAATGTGTATGTAGGGGGATGGGGTGGGCTTGTATTCAGGCAGTTAGCCTGAGCTGCCACGGCCAGACTGCTATTTTTAAAGCACACTAGCTCAAGCAGAGCTGCCATGTGTTTCTCCCCCTAAGCAGACAAACCCTAAGGTACTTTTATGGCTGTCTGTGTAGACATACCCTAAGGTACTTATATGGCTTCCCCTGCATAGCCGAACATCTCACAGTCTTTGATGTTACAAGGATATTCATTAATGTGAGGTCAGGAAATGTTATCCCTATTTTAAAGATGGGGAATGGAGGCACCGAGAGGCTAAGTGACTTGCCTAAGGTGGAGCAGGGAATTGGTCCCATGCAGTCGTAGGCTAGTTCACTGGGCTATCCTTCCTCTCTAATACACATTGAAAAAAAATCACAACCTTAGCGTATTTTTGTAAAGCTAAAGAATTAGAATCCCAAACCCTATTCAAATTAATGGCATGTAGACATCCAAATGGTATAGACGACTTTGGAACTCTGTCTCCTTTTTTAAATGTGGGCTTGTCAGCAAGTCATCTGAATAGACTGCTAACCTAACTGATGAGAATCTGAGCTAAGCTATCTGCATTGTGGGGTTTTGCCCCATTTGGACTCTCTGAACTCCAAGCACAGAAATAAATAAATAATAAACATCTGAACAGAGCAATATTTCAATCAGCCTTGTTCATATCACTTTTCCAGAAAGATGCAATATAACCTCACACTGACCCTTGAGTATATATCGAGAGGAGCAGTTACATAACGGAGAGGAGAACAAAAATACACTCAAGGTTTGCTTAGCCAATAGAACTTGAACCAAACTGACATCCCTCATACAGCAAAACGTCACTCCTTTTAACAGGAAGGGAGAACTTGGAGCACATCTGTCTAGCATGTGTGCCCTGTCATGCTTTCTCTTCCACTAGGCATCTTTCTAACTCTCACTTTATTATTAAAAATAAAATGTGTTTGCAGTTGCATCTTCTGGTGCTGCCTTTGGTAATCTCCTCTACAGATAATTAGTCTGTGCATAAAACAGTTGGTCTTGAATTTCAGTGTTGTTCTAGCTTCCATTTGTGTGATTCAAAGCAGGTCATTAGCAATCAGAAACTCCTGGAACCTGTTCCTGACTCTGTAACTGATTTATTAACCATGGAGAAGTCACTGAATCGCTTTGGACCTCCATTTACCCCAGCGTCCAGCACAATATGTATTTCGTGATGGTTGTGGAGATTTGACTACTATTTTATAAAACTCCTTTGAGATTCTAAAAAGAGAGGCACTATTGTGTATTACTAAATGTAAAGAAAGGAACTGTCAATGTGATAAGGTTCCAAAAGCAACACTAACTTGGCTGCATTCCACAACCTATATATTTCAGTGTATGTTTTCTGGCATATACACATTTAACATATTACCAAAATAACAAGGAACAGAAAAAAACAGCATATGTGCAATATGGCCAAGCTAATTTTGCTGCCATACTCTTAACTTTTGCATTTCCTGATTTCTCCTTTCACCCGCTTTTTTCTTAATTTTAGTTAGAGAGAGGAAAAATAATTGTTTAATAATGTTAGAATCTAAGTGATCAGCACTGGGGTTTGAATTTCCCACCACCAAGGAGCCCTGGGATGGGGAAGGAGTGAGTTTCCATCTATGCTGCTATTATGGTTTCATTTGACAAGGTTTGGTTTGTGCAAGGTTGGGATAACAGTGCACCTGTTTACACTGTGGGAGCTCCATCTTTACAAAGGAATTTTTTTTAAATGAATACTTTGAGTTTGTATGGCAGCGATCTCTTAAAATTAAGTAATCAACAACTTTTTCATGTTTGTGATTTTTCTCCTATTCTTGGTGCTCAGATTGGTTTTCGTTTTGTTTGTTCGTGTTTTGGAGGGTTTTACTATGTATTTCAGTGGAACTCTTAATCTTCGTTATGCAACTTTGTTCTAGTAGCAGCTTGAGAGCAGAGACTGTAGCCCTGCCTCTGACCAAACAGATGGTGAGGCCAGTGATGTCACAAAAAGGCAGGACTTCATTAGGATCTGCTAAAATCTCCATTTTCTCTATTCTTTTCTTCCCCCACCGCTCCAACATGCAATGGCACTGGTCCTCAGTGAGGCCTATATTGTGCCCAATATCAAATTCCAGCAGTTTTTGCTGTAGTCCTGTTCAAATGAACTATGGTTATAATTTTTTCCTCCACAACTAGAAAATGCCATTTCTCCCCCCAACTCACCTTTACCACAATGCAACAATAGCTGAAAGGATGTTGTTCAAACTCCTCTTCCTCACCAAAGAAAAATCCATAGAGACCAAATATGAAAAGTGATGAGCATACAAAACCAGAGGATTATAATGCAAATTGATTTGCAACCTTAAATATAGTGGATGGTGCCAGTTACCAGCTGAAATAAAGTATTATTGTGTCCCTTCATTTTGAGCCTGTTGCCATCTTATATAGTCATGTGGCTTTAACCTTATTTGTATTCCTTAAAATTATATATGCTACAGTCTTGTCATCTCCTCCAGTGTAATCTTAGAAACATTTAACAGGCTCTAAATAAATGCCCCAATCCAAAAAGCTTTTGAAATCTGGGTCCAAATTATGTGATTCAGGCCAATCTCTAATATTTTTATTCCATCTTTCTATTTTGGGATTTTAAAAAATCAAAGTAGGTCTGATTTCCCTCTCTTCCCTTCAGTCCCCTGACTGTGCAGGTAAACAACCAGAAAACACATACTTCTTGCAAAACTGTGCATATTCCTGCTGAGGTTGTTGATAGTGGAGCTCATGCACGAGGAAGTGCCATAAATTAAAGGTAACCATATTGACTTCTGCACCATTTAATACATAGCAGGGGAAATGTTTAAAAGACTCCTATAACTGGAGGACAAAAGAAAATATTTCTAGATGTTAAAGTTGGCATTACAAATGGAGGAGATGGGAATGTGGAGGACCATGGATGGAAATGCAGAATGATAGCTAAGAGACAAACTAAGAAGCCATAAAATAGTAAGTTATTTGGGTCATTGCTCTTGAGTTGCAGGCGTGTTCAGTGAGCATCACGGTGAAATGCTGATTTTAAACTGCTGTGAAAGATTTTAGATTAAAACTTCTTAACACAATTTGCGAGAGAGAGTGGTGCTTCTGTCCAGCCATGAGGGGAATTCAAATTAGAATTTAAAGATGATTCTAAAATGAGATTAAAAGAAGAAACTGTTTCATGCAGTAGCAAAAGACACAAGGATCATTCTGTATCTGGATGGAATATCTCACACTGCAGCATCCTGCATTGTCACTGAGCCTCAGGGGTACTTTGCAATGCATTAAGCGGGCAAAAATGTCATTGATGGGCATGATGACCTTTCTGTGACCAAAATTTATTCTAAAAGGAACGGGTGCACTAGTGGCCTTTAAATATATTTGACATTTCCTCCCTTCTTCTTGGTTTTCGGAGATTGCTACACAAATGAGCATCTACAGTCTTAGGCTCAGATCCTGCAATTGACAATGCACAGGCGAACTGCTGAGCTTCATACAGGGCTCACCATGCGTGCAGCAGTCCACCTACAGGTTGTCAGATATAGAACTGGAGCAATAAAAGACACAACGCCCCCTCTAGTACAGCAGCAGAAATATATAGCCCTGTTTCAGAGCCTTGATTAGCGTCAGGTGTAGGGCCAGTTTGTGATGTGGTAATCCTTGGCTGGTCAGTTGGGGGCATCATGTCACACACACTAGCCCTGCTCTTGAGAAATAGTTCTTTGCTTAAAACTTATAATGCACTGTGGTAACATTCTGGCTAAGGTGAGTGTCATCACTGCCGGCTAATGAATAGAATGTCAAACCTACCTGTGTGTATTGAGCCCTAATGCTGCTACAGCTAAAGAAGCTTCAAACACCTTCAGCTCAAGTTATAGAGGCCTGGAAGCAGAGGGATCTGACTTTTGTCTCCACTTCTGACTATTAGGTGTTGGTGCTCACGGAATTGTTGAACTGGTTCTGTAGAAGAACCCATCTCTTGGCCTTTTCCTTTCACCATCTACCCTCACACCTAGGTAGACTATTTCCAAACACTTAACTGACAGAAAGAGGCACTATACAGTGTTGTTGTAGCTGTGTCGGTCCCAGGACAGTAGAGAGACCAGGTGGGTGAGGTAATTGTGACACCGTAGCACATCCGTATTCACCACTGTCATGTAATTAGGATATGTGTTCTACAAAGTATGCCTTGTGAGGTATCATTCTAAAAGTCTTGATCTGCTAGACATTAATATCTCGTTGGATTGTGTGTGCCTCTATCGTATGTGAAGTTTGGCTATGTATGTGTTACTGAAACATGTTGTAAGGTTGAAAACACCCACAGGCAGCCTTTCAGGTACAACAGTAAAAAAGCCAAACAATGTTAATGACTTATTGAGGAAATGCACACAAGCACAGGGATTATCCCAGGAACTGTGTATCATAGAAACTGCTCAGTGATAGCACTACGCAATGGGAACTGTTTGGCCCGGGTCATAGCAAAAGAGCTTTCCAGGATGTGGGAAGAAGATATAAAAAGGGGACAATGACATCATGATGGTACCTCACTCTCCCTACAACACCATACCTGGAAACACCTGAGGGGCAAGGACTGAACTGTGGGAAGTGATGGTCCCAGGTTACAGGGATTTTTAGCCTGTGTATGAAAACCTGGGAAAGCCAAGGCAACTTGTGCCTTAAGAATTTGCCTGCCTGTTTGTCACTCAGGTTGAGAATTTGCTAATTCATATCCTACCTATCTATTGTGTTAAGTTCAGTTTGCGGTTTTGTTTATTTACCAAGGTAATTTGCTTTGATAGACTGCTGCTGGGAGGGGGAAATCCAGCATGGGGTAACGCTTCTGCTGGCGGGGAGCAGCCTGCCCCCCCCCCCGCCGCTGCCACCGCCGGTCTGGGTGGGGGACGGCCTGTGGCCCTGCTGCCACTGCTGCTCCGGGTGGGGGGCAGCCATGCCCCTGCCGCCGCCACCACTGCTGGTCCAGGCGGGGGACAGCCCGGGGCCACACCGCCACTGCCGCTGGTCCCGGACTGTTGCTCCAGGGCAGCGCCAGTGCAGCTTCCTCAGTTGCCGAGGTGGTCCTGTGGTCAGCTGTACCAGCACTGCAAAATTGACGGAGGTCATGGAAAGTCATGGAAGCCATGACCTCTGTGAATGATTCGCAACCTTACTTATAATCACTTAAAATCTATCTTTGGTAGTTAATAAATTTGTTTTTGTTTGTTTGTCTACAGCCAGTGTGTGGAAATTATAACTTGGGGCAGAAAGCTATTGCATATCTCTCTCCACAGAGAGGGAGGGGGTGAATTTTATGAGCTTACTCTGTACAGTTCCCTGTGCAGTGCAAGACAGTATAATTTTGGGTTTACACTCCAGAGAGGGGTGCGTGCCTTAGCAACTGGGAGGTGCCTTCGCTGAGCCTTCCCACGAAGAGCTGATCTCAGCATCTGTGTGTGAAGCTGCGGCTGGGTCTGTCCCTACCTGTATGTGTGCTGGAGGGCCTGTCAGAGCAGTATAGTGCAAAGGGAGTCCAAGCTGTGGGTCAGGCGGGCTCAGTGGTACCCCAGTTCCACGTGGCACTCTGGGAGGAACCCGTCACAGTAATATCTTCTGTTGGTGACAGAGATGAGCTTTTGAGCTTATACAGAGATCTTCAGGTCATTGGTATTTAATGGCACTTTGATCTGACTTTTAAAGTTGTAGCAAAAATGTACATTGTTACCTATCAGACCTATAGACACTTTTACCTATGAGTCTGTCTTAATATGTCCTCCATTGGCTCTGATGTGTAGTCAGTCAGTGGGGTATCTTTCAGTCTTGAATGCTCAAAGCAGGAACTCTGTATGTTCTGATCCTGTATTTTCTGCTGGGCAGGACATGAGTTCTACTGCTTCCATTGACTGCTGTTACGCTATTAAGATGCTAGCTGGCCTCCATACACACTGTGTAATCCCATTCCATGAATGAATGAGCACTGTTTATTAGGACATCTGATAAATAGTATTCATTCATGGAAAACACAGTAATTATAAACACACGGTAATTTAATAACTATATGTGTAGTTAATGGCGGGGGTGAGGGGAATAATATGACACATGGCGGAAGGGTTAAAATTTATGGGTGAATGTTGCCATCCAACTCTTTATTAACTGAATTGGGAGTCTATTAAATCAGTTCTGTTCCTTGGCACAAGAGACACACATATATGGTTGGTGTTTATGGATTATGATGATTTTGGAAAGCTTTCCTAAAGGCAGTGCAAAAACACTTTGTGGCTGTAATCCAACTTGTGTAGAATACATAATAAGATCAAGTCAATGGTGGTGTAGGAGGTTAGGCAGCATGTTGTTTCCTTAAGGAGTTTAACATGCTTGTAGTAATTAAAATAATCCTGCTTAGGAAATAGCTTCTATTAAAGTAAAATCTTTATAGCCTTGTTGCATCCACATTTTAAAACTGCTTTTCTTTTGGCATTTAGGCAGTTTTTTCCCTAGATTGTTCATTCCTGCTCTTTCTCTTATATGTGTATATATACACATCCAGACACTGTAAAAGGTCAGTTTTATAACTAAGTGCCTGAGACTGTCGCTTCTGATTGCTTTTACAACATAGACAGAAATTTCCCCTATCCTCACAATCTATCAAATTATCAAAAGACACACAAATCTAAAGCAAAAATGTCAAATACACCATTCCAACTTCTTCCAAAGCAAGTGCCCATCACATATTAAAGATATAACCCCAGTAAAACATCAGCCCTAAGATAAGAGATGTAAAAAGTCTAAAAATCAAGCCAAGTCCTGCCTTAGATTTTTATGCGAAACTCCCGTTTATTCTACAGAGGTTTCCTGTCTGGATCAGTGGTAGCCCTAGTGTCGGTGAGGTGTGCTGGGAAATAAGTGAAGTCTATATTCTTAACCCTTTCCACAGATAGGAGAGACCTAGAAGAAGCAGGATCTGCTCATGGTCTCTCCTGAATAATTTGGCCAAGTAGTCCCCTTTTCTTTATTTGGTTTTGTAATGTTTAAAGTGACTTTTGGGCTGAACACGTCTGACAAGTTTTAAAAACCATTTCTGGGGGTATTTCACTGTCTTTTGGGGCAAACTGAAGTAAAAACCCTGCAAGGGGAGCTTTCCTGTTTCTAAATTCCACAAGTGTATCTCTCCCTGTTCATCTCTCCTCTGTTTGTAGTCTCTTCCAGATACTGCTCTGTATCTGTGGAAGCAGACAGCTCACCCTGAAACTGCTGGATTTTTATCTGCAAAGTAACCCAAACTTTCTTCACATCAGGTACCCAGTGAGAGCAGCTTGGGTTAACCAAACTGCTCATTATGGCAAACGAATCTGCTGATTGAGATTTACAGGTGTGATGCTGGCGGCAAAGAACTTCCATCTTCTGCACATCCACATTATTACAATCCAAAAAAGTCTTTAGGACTGCAGCCCAAGACTCCCATAATTAGTTCTGTAGCTATTTTCCCTCCTGTTGCATATGTTGTAAATCATCTGTAAAGTAAGGTGACCTGTGAGGACAGAAACAGAGAAGATGGCGTGTAGGGGTACTCTGTGGGTGGTGGAATTTTGTTATAACATCCTACCAAATCCTTGCTCGTGCCCCTCTGACAGGCCATTCTATCTTCCCTCAAGGCCTTTTAGAAGAATTTTGGTCTCATCAACTCTCAAGGATGGACCATCAAAACAAGTCCCCTGCCCCAATAGAATAGTTGTGCCCCTTACAATACAGAGATAGTGGCCACTCCATAATTTTCAACTGCCTAACTAACCTCCAGTCCCAGCCCAAACACTAGGGATGAAATCCTGACTCCTTTAGAAGACAATGGCAAAACTCCCATTGTCTTCAGTGGGGCCAGGTCTGGGCCCCCTGGGTCAGGAGTGTCACCTGCTGTGTATCAGCTGTGTGATGGGATACAATGCAAGGATAAAGCATTTCAAAGAATGAGTTCCAATGAGTGATGTTGCCCAACTCTGTCAGATTATTTTGGGGCAGGAGGGCAGTCAGAAAACTTATGTGGAGAAAATATTGTACAAACTTTCAATTTTTCTTTAATACTTTGTTAAAATGACTTTCAGTTTTACAGAAAAAAGGCATGCAATTTAATTACTCTCTTTATACGTGAGTAAGCACAACTCTTCTTGTACCAGCTACATCTCTGAATGAAAAGGAAATCTTAAAAGGATGTCTGTATGAAGAGAGAAAGGAATAGAAAAATCTTTTCATAGCAGTACTCCTTGTTAAATGTAAATACGAAATGGGACCTTATAGGAAACACCAGATCTGACATCCTTTCCCCCAACCAGACTTTTGGGAAGTTCAGAGTCAGCTAATTCTCCATGGGTTGAAATTCACATGTGCAGAGTGGGACAACACGAGGCCTACGTAATACTAAATCCTCACAATAAGGTCACATGGAACGTAAGTGGTGCATAGGCCTTGTTCTGGTCCTCTACACAGGAGTGAACATTGTGACTCTAGCTTATTTCTGATAGTAGATTAATTTAATAATGGGAGCAGTTTTGGGCCGTGATCCTGCAGTGAACTCCATGCAGGCAGACCATTGTGCCCTTGTGGAGTTCACTGCAGGATCAGAGCATTAGTCTAGTGCAGGGGTGCTCCACCTTTTTTGAATCACTCTCTCCCCTCCCCCATGTGTATTGACTCCATGAGTGAATGAGAAGGCTCACTGCGCTCCCCCAGAAGGTCAGATGTGCTCGTTGGTTGGGAATCTGTGGTCTAGTGCACATAACAGCCATGAAAACATCAGTGTTTAAAACCAGCAGCTAGATAAGGTTTGTGATCAGCCATTGTGAGTTTGTTCTGATGAGGTGGCACTTCTGTCTTTTGTTCATTGGTGAGCATGTTGCCCCTCAATATCTTGCATCTGGTAGCGTTTTGGAATAAATCAGAACTTCTGTACTCCCATCTTGCTTGTGTAGTAAAATGAATCTTTTTCAGTGGACTCCTGTTAGACTATTACTCCCAACACAAGTTAGCCCTGTGGCTATAAGTTACTTCTGAGAACAAAACTGGCTTTCTGCCTTGCTTGTTGTTATCCTAGAACAATTTGTGTTAAATGGTAGAAAAAATTAAAATGGTGGATTAACTTTGACGTCTGTTGCTGTCCCACTTCAGAACACTCCTCACAGCTGTTCAGAGAAGTACTTAGCCCCAAAACACCAGAGTTCTATCCCCCAGGGCTGGAGTAGAAAAAGTTGTGAATAATTTGACTTGAAGTCAAGGTGGTGTTCAATGGAGCAGGAAATGAGGAATGCTATTTTTAAACGCTGAAGAACTTATTAAAGAGCAATAACAGTTTTCATTAGACAAAAAGCTTTGGGGTTTGTAGGATTGTGATTCGTTCATCATGCTTGTGTTTTTCAAGGGTCCCAAAGTGAATCTGTGTGTGTGTGTGGGGGGGGGGGGGAGGTTGTTTGTGTTTTGAGGTTTTTTGTTTGTTTGTTTGAAGCATCTGTGGGTCTATGAGAAGAATTATGATGTGGATGAGCATTTAAATAACACAAATCTCAGCATACTGGTTTATGACCCAATAAAACTGATAGACCAGGTGTTGCCAAATGTTAGCATTAAAAAAAAAAGCAGCAGCAGCTTTTGTATTTGAGAGTAAAACTGTCCTTTCTAGGAGTTAGCAAATGTTTCCTGAGCTCTGTATCTCTTGTTCCTGGCTCAGGATTGTTCCACTTCTGTGATCTTCTAAGAATCCTGGAGCTGATCAAGAAAGGGGCTTAAAATGGGAGAAGATTGCTATTTTACTCTGACCTAACTGGGAAGCCAGCCCTAGTTTGAAGGCAACTGTCGTGGTTTAAAATGGAGAAAACAGAAGAGCTAATTTCCACTTCTTCACCCAAGACAGAAAAACATGTTAATGCAAAGAAGAGTTGACATTAAAAAGTTATGTGCGTACGAGCAGAAATGAGGTCAGCTGTCTCAAAATAAGATTCAGATCCCCAAGGCTGGAAGAAGTCACTTTGATTTTTTTCCAGATCTTTGAGTTTCTTGACAGTGAGTATCTTGCCTAAGGGCTTCTTGGGAGGATGCTAAAGCTAAAGCCAGCAGGTCCAGTTATAGGGACCCAATTTTTATTTTCCTTCTGAACATAAATCCAGCAAAATTGCTTGGAAAAAGAGCACTAGTCATTCTATTGACCCATCAGAATGCTTCTAACTCTGGCAGATCAAAAGCTTGAGTCCCCTAACTTATTAAAATGTTTTCATGATTAAGTTTTAATAGTTGCACAAAGCCTAAAGAAAGATTAATATTTGTACCTTCAATGTGGTTTCGATTCTCTGTGATGTCGAAGAGGCCATTTCGGAACCACACTTCTGTTGACATTAAAATAATGGCCACTTTCATGTTCAGGAGGAGCGACGACTGCCCACTGAAGTTAAGTGGAGGATGTATTTGATTTTAGTATTTTCTCTAATTAACTGAGAAATCACCTCTCCTCATTTTGTTGGTGTGCATGTGCAATATGTAAAACTGCCTAAGGGATTTAGACACCCACATCTTATTAACATTAATGGGGATTTAGCATCCAAATCCCCTCAGTGGCTTTAAAGCTGCTGCTGCTGCTGCTGCTCAGACTTGTAGTACTCTTCGGGCACTGCTCCAGGACTTAATAAAACAAATTCCAGACTTTGGAACAGGGTAAGTTTTGATTCTTGCCTAGCTAACTTGACCACAACATCCAAAAATGGTGGTTGGTGGTGGGCTGAGGTCTGGGGATCTAGTGACATGGGTGGGTGGGAAGTTAGCAATTGTCCACCTGATAAAAGTGAATTCCACCCTGGGTATTACTTTGAAGGCATGTTTCCAGTTCTTGGCTTGCAGCTTGTTGTTGAAAAGGGCTGCTTCTTGGGAGTTCTGCCTGCTCTTTTAAAGTGCAGAATTATAGAGCGCTGAGCTTTAATGCTTTCAATGTAAAGTTTTGAGTTATCGGGCACAGTACCAAGTGTTTTCAGCAATGAAAGTCTCAGTTTCCACACTTTTGCTTCTCCCCAGCCTAGAACTATTGAGGCAGAACCCTCAAGAATGTTCTCTGTGTACCTCTGTGGAATCATGTGATGCAAGTGCTGAGGTGTGTGGCATAGTAAGGGTTTTTGTGAAAGTGTTTCATCAGTCCCCAGAAAGGGTCTAATGCGTGATTGCACCCACAGTGCCTTGGGTTATGAACTAGCGTTTCTCCATAGCTAGCCTAGCTGAGTGTCTGGCTCACCAATGAAAATGGATTTTTTTGTCTCATCCTGATCCCTACTAGACACTTGAAAAACCACCACAGTTCCACGTGGCTGGTAATCTGCACATGGAATGAATTAATAAGGGGGGCTGCCCATCAGGATTGGGTTTACTTGGTTGGGCTGTATGAAGCAGCTTCATATAGTGCCTGCTCATACTGTAGTCGATCCTATTATATTTTCACTTTCAAAAGGCCCAAATTCATCCACAACATAGCATCTCTCTCTCTCTCTCTCTCTCCTATATCCCCTGCCACGCACCCCTATGTTAAAAGAACATTAACATTTCAAAGTCAAGCACTCAGAAGTTGGGAAATACCAGAATTAAGATTGTGTGTGTGTGTGTGTGTGTGTGTGAGAGAGATACAAAAATATGAGTCCTTCACAAAATCAGGTCCTAGGTATCTCAAATTCCACCCCCATAAAATTAGTAGAAACTTCTGAACGTAATCTCTCTGTGCCTCCGTTCCCATCTGTACAAGAGGGATAATACCACTTCCTTATCTCACAAGGGTGTTGTGAAAATACTTTCATTCATGTTTGTGAAGTACTCAGATACTAAGGATGATAGGTCTGAGTGCCAAGGAAACGAATAATTCTGTCTTCAGAGCAGAATTTGAATAGTGTGCAGGAAATAACGCCTGGAGTCAGATTGAACAGTGAGGATAGAACAAAATATTAAATTGTTTCTTCTTAAGTGAGCACTGTCCATGCTGTACACTACATAAGGCAGCATCCTGTGGAAAAAATAGTATATGATCACGTAATTAAAGACTGTATCATAATGCATATGTACAAGGGGGCTGAATTAAGATTGCACCAGCAATGTTAATTCTGGCATTTCTTAACTTTTGAGTGTTTGACTTTGCAACCTAAATAATGTTAACATAGTTTTTTGTGTATATCACACACAAAAGTGCTTAGATTTCACACACGTGCAAATTTAGACACCTACAATATATATGAGCATGCACACACATCTATATTATGTGTGCACACACGCTAAATGTCATATTGAACCTAGGTTTTCTGGAAAGAAGCACATAGAGCTGATGCATAAAACAACATATTTTAAAATATTTAACAGATAATTTTTTCACCTCCTGAGAGACTCGAGGGAACATGCAGATGTCGATTTTGATGCTAATATCCTATAAAAATGTGCCACTTCAAAATTAGGACACATACTTAAAATAGAGCATTTTAGTAATTTTTTTGGGGTAGCTGGAAAAGAAAGCAATGATAATTGCAGGGAAATTCAGGGTATGCAATGATAATTGCAGGAAAATAGACCAAAAAGATCCCAGCAAGTATCTGATTTTCCTTGTCTCTTAATGCTGCATTTATACTTCGGAAGCATGCTTGGCTTTATTTTTATCTTTCTCTCGATGCTTTAAAAACCTTGCTTGTGTCCTAATTTTTTGTGAGGTCTAGAGAAGTAAAATTAATATTTAATGTAAAAAGAACAGTTTTGAAATGTAAATGGACAAATAGATTTTCACAGTGCAGCAGGAACTGTGGATGTGGCCCTGAGCAGTATCTGGGTCCCCAGAAGACTCTCTAGTGCTGGAGTCTGCCAGAGTGTTAGAATCCAAAAGGAGAGTTAGTGCAGACATAACCCAGAAAGTTTTTTTTTTTATTAAATTAACTGGGATATTAAACATTTTAAAAAGAATGGTCAAATAGTTCTCCCCAGGTTATAATTGTAAAAATCCTGTTGTTTTTTTTCCATAGAAAGTTTTTTATTTTGCTGAATTTTTTTATCTTTATCCTGTTTAAAAAAAAAAAAAATCAAGTAAAATATTTTATTTTGGGGCCGTTTGATATCAGACTATGGCCATCTGAGTTGCATGGTGCCTCATGCCCCTATCATCCACTATGGGCCAAACTTCTTGTGTAGACTGCATCTCCTGTGATGCATCATGCTCTCCCATCTGGTTGAACTGGCACAGTGCATCATGGGAGTCACATAAACATAGTGCATCATTTAAGATGTAATGCACTCTCTCAGGGTGCCCCCTGGTGTCAGTGTGGGATGTTGCTGCTATCTTCAGCTTCAGCACTGCCTGCTGGCCACCTGCCTCTGGCCCCAGTCTTCTGTGGCTCACCCTCCAGCCAAGTCATCTAATTTCAGGCCCCTTCCGGGGTATCGTAAACAAGTCAAAACGAAACTGAATAATTCTCTTACTCTCTTGAGCTACTGAAGTCTTTTCCCCTCTATTTACAAACTGTTTCTTAGGGCTTCCCTTGCAAGAGCATATGCTGTCCCTCTAGTGTGCGGCTCCTGTAGTCTCTGTGTGCCCTAACCCTGGGCTTCTCTCAGCCAGAGAGACCTCTGTCCTCTCTCATCTCCCCACTCAATTGAGCTTCTTCAGTCTAATTGTTATGGATTAGCTTCACCCCCTCTGGTCAGGAGCCAATGACAGTAGAATCTCAGAGTTACTAACACCCGGGGAATGGAGGTGGTTCGTAACTCTGAACAAAATGCTATGGCTGATCTTTCAAAAGTTTACAACTGAATATTGACTTCATACAGCTTTGAAACTTTATATATAGGTACCAAAGCAGCTCTGAGGGACATAGATGACTATCAAACCAACCCCAAATGACATGTTTTGAGATTTCTGAATCAATATTTTTGGAGATCTTTCAGTTCTGTTAAAATTTATTTATTTCAACTTTTTGTCCTAGTTTAGAACAAAAACAAATTTTGAAATATTGGAATATCCGGTGGAATGGAAGTTCATTTTTTGACCAGCTCTACTTTTTAATCATAGGGTTTCTTATGATGGGGGCTCGGCTATTGGCTTTGGTTTTCCTTTTTCTGTAAAAAGAATTGAAACATTTAAAACTATTTAAGAAAGAAATTACATGGACTCTGCAAAACAAATGTCAAAAAAGAAAGAAGCTTCAAATGCTCGGGCTCCAAAATCAAGTCGGAATGTCTGCCTTTTAAAGAAAGTATTTTTCTTTAAAAAACAAAGTGCCATGCTGACAAATCTGGCATAATCATGATTTTATCATGGGATTGAACAAAGAACATGGAGACCAAAGTTACCAATCTAGTAATCTGTAAATTGCTATAACATAGCCTATAAAACCTTGCAGTGTGCCTTACAAACAAAGCTCAGAGCAGCAGGGTTAAGATACTGTTGTTTTCTGACTGATATTCAGACAATAGAACTAGTTGTGAATTTTCCCCTCTGTGGACTGAACTTTGTGGGTCTGTGATGAACTTTGCAACAGCCAAGATCCAAACTAGGACCCTCATGGTCTGTAGGGAGAAGCTGTGCCAGGTGAGATAAAAGGAAGCTCTCTCATTCAAGCCAGTAAGAGCAGAGCTCTGATTTAATTTGTGTTTTGGGGTCTTGTTCAGCATATCATCCCAATAGCTGACTTGACCATTTTAGGAATGAGAGCTTAGTTTTGCATTGTCACTTCTCTCCGTGCCTTCAAAATAAGCTGCCCTCTGACTCCACATATCCAAGCTGGGTCTCTCTCTCTTCCTGTCTCTTGAATTTTGTCTTTCTTATTTACATGTTTGTTTCTTCTAGTCTCTGTCTTCTAGGTTCCCACCTTTTCTCTCTTAGATCCTCCTCCAAAGCCCAGTGCATGGTGGCAACCTGGCAATCCTGTCTCTGGTTGGAGAGGGCTGCGTGTTGCTCCTTCCAGAGCCCTTCTTCAGTGTCTTTCATTGTGGAAGATGCAGGGGGGAGAGAGGCACTCTTGCACTTCACCATAGGCACATCTCCCACCCTACAGCAGGGGCAGCAGACCTACACTGATCATTACTGCCTCATTTTCCGTCTACTGCATCTGCTCTCTGCAGTACCCCTGAGAAAGTGGCTGATGTGATCCTCCCTTGAGGAGATGTTAAAAAAGAAAATGCCAGAAATGCAGGGTACCTGCAATACCATGCGAAACTCGCAGCCCCCCCTGCACCCTCAAAGAGCTGCATAGAAGAAACTTGGTGTATGTTACCTGGGTTTTCCTGTCATTGGGAGCAAAATAATTCAAAAAGCACAAAGCTGGAAATCAAAACATGTTTCTCTGTCTAATGGCAAACAGATGAGCAGAGAATGCATGTTCTCAGTATTTTGTGGGGAAGGGGTGGGTATCTCCAGCTGTCCCTAACATTTAAAGCAATATTATACTTGATATAATGCATCTAATAATAGTGTCATCAGCTGGAACAGAAACGTCCATCTCAATAACCAAAAATATGAGTTTTACATATTTTAGTAGAATTGTAGATGAGAAAAGACCTAGTGGGATCTTGTCCTTCCCTGTATCAATGCAGGATTATTCCTTGCATTGTGTCCTGTCTCCATCATACTTATGTGACCTCCATTACCATAGTATCTGCCTTACAATATTTTAGTGTATTTATCCCCGCAGCACTCCTGTGAGATAGGGAAGTGGTATAATCTCTATTTTACATATAGGCAACTGAGGCTAAGTGACTTGCCCAGGGTCAGACCAGAAGGTTGTGGCAGAGCATGGAATTGGATCTAGATCTCCAAAATCGCAGGCTAGCACCCTAACCACTAGACTGTTCTCTCTCTCTGGTGCTTTCATTTCTCCAGTACGTTTTTCCATATTTCCTGAAGCCACTTTATAATATGTATTATGTGTATAGGAAACTCTGAAAGGGACTGAACAATCTAGTGAAGAAATAGGCTGATTCTCAGTCCAGTCACCCATGATTAGATTTGATGTAATAGAAGCTGCCACCCACTTTCCCACTCAGTACAGTTGATTCAATTCCACAGTATGTCACTGATGTCCTTTTCAATTCTTCTGTTAGGCTTTAGAAAGGTCATCTCCCCCCTCCCCCACCTTGTACAGTCATAGCATGTTCGCAACTGTTTGGACAGAGCTGAGGCTTTTAATCAGATCCATATTTACTTGTCATATAGTAGCTGCCGAGAGAGAGAGAGAGAGAGCATGGGATTCCCAAAGCAGTGAAGGTTGTATGAACACTGCCTGGCACTTGGTGGGGAAAATATCTTTGAGTCATGTTCTGGCTTTCCTAGCTGCTGAACTGTCATTGCTTGCTTCCAAGTCCTCAAGGGCTTTCACACTTGGCAAGACCAGCTCTTTCTACAGTTTGCAGAGCTCTAGTGTATTTGCTCCCCTCCTCCTGTCTTCACTGGCAATGTTAAAGCACGGCCACGGCAGTGCTTTAATGTGGCTTGTGCGGTCGCGGTGCTCTAAAAAAACCTACCTCCACGAGGGGAGTAGCTACCAGCAATAGTGCACTGTCTACACTGGCACTTTACAGCGCTGAAACTTGCAGCGCTCAGGGGAGTGTTTTTTCACTGAGCGAGAAAGTTGCAGCGCTGTAAAGTGCCTGTGTAGACAAGCCCTCTGCGAGTCTTAAGTAGGGGTCGGCAACCTATGGCACGTGTGCCAAAGGTGACACGTGAACCGATTTTTGATGGCACGCGGCGGCGGGCTGAGCGGCTCAGCCCACCACCACTCTGGGGTTTCCGCCCCCGGATCCTGCCAGCCGGGGTCCCACCGCCGGTCCCACTCAGCACCTGCTGCTGGCCTGGGTGAAGGAACCCCAGGCTGGCAGCAGGCTGAGACCCCAGCTGGCAGGAGCTGGCGGCCAGAACCCCAGAGTGGCAGTGGGCTGAGCCGCTCAGTCACTGCTCTGGGATTCCGGCTGCTGGCCCCTTGCCACCCGGGGTCCCCAGCGCAGCCCCACTCACGTTGCTTCCAGTTGGAGGTCCAGCACAGGCCCCCTGCCAGACAAGTCCAAGGCCTTCGGCCCTGCTCAGCCCTACCAGCCGCCAGCTCCACTCACCTCAGCTGCCGATCTGGGGTTCCAGCCGCTGACCTCCTGCCAGCCGGTTAACAGAAGCCTGTGTGCAGCTTAAAGTATCCAAATTCATGCCAGACATTGGAAAACTCAGCAAGGAAAAACAAGGGCAAGGATCACACTAAACTGATAAGATCTGCTTTTTAATTTAATTTTAAATAAAGCTTCTCAAACATTTTGAAAACCTTGTTTACTTTACATATAACAGTAGTTTGGTTATATAATATATAGACTTCTAGAGAGACCTTCTAAAAAACGTTAAAATGTATCCCTGGCACGTGAAGCCTTAAATTAGAGTGTATAAATGAAGACTCGGCACACCACTTCTGAAAGGTTGCTGACCGCTGGTCTTAAGTAACATAACTGACATCTGCTTTTTTGGTAGTATCACTGTGAACTCCAGGCCTCCATTCTCTGCTGAAGGATTACTCGGATCCCTGCGGGGCAGGAGAAAGGGGGGCAGGGAGTGATCTGGATCCTTTGAAGGTGGTAGATAACCTAGTATTCTTCTTTGAGTGGTGGTCCTTATACGAATTCCAGACGTGGGTGTGCCAGGTGCCGGAGCCGGAACTGTTTTGTAGGAGTGTCTGTTAACCCACATGTGCATCATCCGCATGTCTGCGTCCAAGGCTACAAGAGGCCGTGCAGGTTGACGCTGCTTGGCCAGTGTTGTATATAGTCGTCTTTGTAAAGTTTTTAGTTCATTAGCCTCCCCTGCTGGACTTCTTCCCCCAGTGGGGAGACACACACACCCTTCTGGGGATTATGCCCTGAGCAACCCTCTTCAAAAATGTGTTTTGTGCCTGTGCTCCTTTTCTGTGAGCAGTGAGCACCAGCGGTGTCTCGACTGCCTCAGCGAAGTCCACGTTTTCACCTGCTGTTCCATCTGCCTCTTGTTCCTGCCTCGGACTAGGGAAGCTAGAGAATTTCATCTCCACAAGTTTCTGATGGAGGAGGCTATGCGCCCATGTGCTCAGTGAGATTTGGTACTGGCGATTCTGCCTGTCACCACTGGTGAACGCCCTTCCGTCTTCCTCCTGAGTACCGGAACTCTTGGTATTGCTGCAGCTGCCAATGCATCACCAGGGGCATAAGAAGCACAGACATAGGCTAAAGGACGGCTCCCTGACAGGGACTGCTCCTAAATGCAGCGTTGCCTCCCTGAGTCGGGCCGAGTGAGAAGTCGCACGTTGACCTGGCTGCTCCGGCTCCCAAGAAGCCCCGGATAGAGCATAAGGCAAAACACCACTACAAGCCACAGGTACTGCCTTCCCCTGTGGTTACTGGTCTGTCACCATCTTCACCGCCTGCACTGTCAACACCACTGGGCCCTTCCGGACTGCCACACCCGGTTCCCTCTGCGCCAGGACGCCTGGTACCGCTGATGCCCATGGCCAAGCTGATGCACTCCTGCCGGAGTGGTGCACCTCTTCCACTCACACACCACCGGCACCGTCAGCTCTACCTCTACTGAACCCATCCTCGGAGTCTGACTGGTTTTCTGAGCCAGACCCCTCTTCCTCACCTGCACACTCTCTCACAGTCCGGATCCCAGGCAACACCTACCCTATCCACCCACGTACAACTCGTCTCGCCAACGTTCATGCATTCAATGACCCTGCTACCCAACTGCTACCACTTCTGCAATGCCAATCCAAACAGCTGTTTTGATTCTTCCATTGAGACCCACAATCCCCCTCCCACTCCTCCCATGGCGCCCCTGGTCATCTCTGGGGGCCTCTTGCCTTGTTCGTCCACATCTGGGGCAAGATCACCACTAATCTTTGGGTGGTGGACATCATTCACCTGGGGTACTTGATGGAGTTCCTCTCGTTTCCCCCCTCATTGCCTACCCCAGTGTGGCTGTGGAGATCCCTACCACTGCGATCTTCTCTGAGAGGAAGTAGGCGCCCTCCTCCGGAAGAGTGCCAAAGAGCATACCTTAAGTTTCTCCCCAAGGTGGTCTCCCTGTTCCACCTCAACCAAAGCATCCACTTTCCGATCTTCTAACTCAAACTGCACAGCTCCCCAGAGCAAAAACGCTGCATTGTCTCGACATCCGCTGGGCACTGGCCTTTTACCTTCAACGCACCCATACCTTCCATGCTTTGCCCAGGCTCTGCCTTTGCGGAACATTGCAGGGGCCAGGCCCTGTCCTCACAGCACATCTCTAAATGGATCTCCTGTTGCAATGCAGAATGCTACACTCTCTCTCTCTCATGTTCCTCCGCCCCCTGGAGCCACGTCGGCCTACTTCGCGAACGTATCTTGGCAGGACATTTGCAAGGTAGCCACATGGACCTCTGTCCCCACCTTTACTGCTCCCTACGCCATTGTCCTGGCAGTGGCGGCGGATGCAGCTGTCGGCTGAGCCGTTATACAGACTGTGATTTCTTCTGAGTCCACACACCCACCTCCCTGCTGAGCACTGCTCACTATTCACCCAGGTCTGGAATCCATATAGGAATCATCATCCGAAGATGGGATTTGGATTCCAATATCCACCCTCCATCCCCTCTGCTGTGGACTCCATTGCTTACAGTAAGAGGGATACTGGAGTGGCATTGTCCTGCACAGCCTTTTATAGCCACAGACACACGGACGACGTACATGCGGAGCAAAAGACGCTACTATAAAACAGTTTTGGCTCCGGTGCATGGCACACATGCCCACCTATGTCTGGAATCCAAATAGGGACTATACACATCTTGAAGAACCTCCAGTTACAGTAAGTAACTACTCTTCTGTGGGCGGCCTCACTGGTACTGCTCTGAGCTGCCATGCAGAAGACCAGGGCTGTTCCCCAGTGGGCCAGATTCTCCCTCTCAGGCTTCATGGGACAGAAAGGGAGGACAGATCTGTGGTTCCCGAGTGGCTGATATTTCACTGTGACCTCCCTTTTTGGATGCAGGGCAGGCGGCACACCATATCTAGAAGCAGGAGTGGCCAGCCCAAGATGCTACTAGGGAGCCCCATGAATCCATGGCCTTCTATATGGCAGGACCTGTCTTCCAAGCCTTTTCCAGGTCCTCCTGCTCACTAATAGCTTTGCTATATGTTGTATGTAGACTACCATCCTTGTGGCTTAGGGCTTGACTACTAGGGTGACCAGATGTCCTGATTTTATAGGGACAGTCCCGATTTGGGGGACTTTTTATTATTTAGGCTCCTATTAATCCCTACCCCCGGCCCGATTTTTCACACTTGCTGTCTGGTCACCCTATTGTCTACACTTAAAGCGCTGTTTTGCTTAGTGAAGACACTGTCGATGCTGACGGGAGAGCTGCTTCC